>NC_055996.1:85238416-85537997 GCF_018446385.1 Zingiber officinale
AGAATACGAGATTACCCATACGCTACTTGTTTCTAGCTTTGGCAAGTCTATAACCATGGATGAATCCTAGCAGCGAATCTATGCAGGAAATGGTTAACGCCGAAGCAAACCAAATTAGACCGGAAGGAAGAAGAAAAAACGAAAACATTGCAGTCTTCCATCCAATTGAAATTATTCGACATCTATCACGACGTACAATTCATCCTCACAAAACCGTAAAATACTACCGCCATAAAACATAAACAGAATATGACGATGACGAAATAGCCAGAAGGAAGGAGAAAGGTCGGCGTATACCTCGTTCTGAGTGAATCGGAAGACGGGTCCGCCGCCGTGCGGGGGCCAACCCATCGCGGAACTCTGGCAGGAGACAGAGGGTAGGAGATGGTAAAGAAGACAGGAGCGAAGTGGGAGGACGGAGAGCAAGGCAGGAGCACCAGGAACCGATCAAACTCGAACGCGCTCAACAGCCGTCACCATGCTCGTTCGTTTACCTGCGTCCGCCTCAATAAACTGTAGATGTCTAGTCTAACTGTATGCGAATGAGTCCAATAAAAAGATTCCCTTCTATTTACAATCAATTATTTTATGACTTTTAAAAAATTAATAATAACCTATTATATTCTATATAATTCATAATAAATCTATAACATAAATTTCAGCCTAGGACTTTTCATCTAATTTGTATGTTTGAAAATGCACTTTAATCTTTATTAGACATTATTCAAAGAGAATATTAGAATCAATATCTTTTCTTTGCATGATCGAATTTTTCAATGATACAACTAGTTATTTTTCTCATCTTCAAACAAAGTACACGGCCAAGGTAAACGTCATTGCAAGGTGGACAAGAGGGCGAACGGAGTTCCTCCCACGCATATTTTCGGAATGCTCATGGATCGGGGGAGGAGCTAAACTTCACTCATTAGTGATGTTTGGACATGAAGAGTTGCATGGATACTCGCAATCGATCTTTCTCACGGCACTCCGATCATTGTACCAGTCCCCTACAGCTTTGGCAATCGTCTGCAGATAGTCAAATTTGATCCCGTTATAGATGGATTGGCATATATATATATGGTCTAATTAAGTTTCTTCTTGTCTGTAGTTTGAGAGCTCACAGTGTTTTCAATCATTGGAGAATCAACATCTTGCCATGTTGGCCGACCTCCTGACTGGCAATGAGTATGGCAGGAGATTATGAACATGCCTGTGGAGTTGCTGGTTGGCAATGCTTGCAGAAACTGCGACCTGAAACCTGAATTAATCAAGCATTACGAGATCAGATAGTTTCAGGGAAAAAGAGATTCTATTCTAAAAGGTCATTTCCAGTTAAAAGTTATCAGAACTGCCAAAATTAACCTTGCAATGTCTGCAGTTGAGATGAAGAACACTTCTTAATATCAAGCTTGCACTCTGCCCAAGCTTGTCCAGGATCCGCAGAACTTGGAACTAAAATATTCATGATCTGCAGTGAGACAAACATGAATATATAATTAAATACACATATCAAGGGGCTGGGGAAAAAAAGAGAAATGCTTCTCGTGGATTTGTTACCTGCCATGAATCATAGGCTGAGTTAAGTATGAAAAGGGGAGTGCTCATCGTAGGCATCACATACTGTGGGAAGAAGCACCTGCTTGGAGTTTCCATCGAATTGCAAGAAGACGGCAAATTCTTCGTCGACCCCTGAGAATTAACAAACAATATGTGAGTATGTATCCTTTGATTGACTACTTCAGCATGGAATCACTCATTCTCAACATACATGAAGGTTGACAACATCAGTATAAAGGGACTTGACAGAGTCTGCTCCAGATATATCTTTCCTGTTGGAAGCAATTATGGTTTAATTTCCTTAGCATCATATTGATCAAACAAGGTAACCATGATTGAACTTACGCATCGATAAAGTAACCAGCATCAGAAAAGCATTTAACATTTGCGCTTGATGGTAAAAGATTGCGGAAGTCGTCACAGTGTAGAATGGAAGCCAGTCCCCCTGCTGAACATCCAGAAAGTAGCGCCTGCAAGCATTCAGCAACATTAGCATGAGATGTTGCATGATGAACCTTCACAAGTTCTATTTACATTTTCGGCTTTGTTCATCCCCTTTGCTAATAGATCGTCGATAATGGCATGCCAAACCCTGGCTCCTCTATAGTGAAGATTTGTAGCCTGACAAAAATTTACATTGGAAAATTGTCACTAAATGTGGCACGCAGGACTCATCCATCATGATGCAATATGGGTTAAGCATATTACTGGATCGACTGCTTCTACATCCCCAGTAAAAGATGAGCCGTCACAGTATCGAATCTTGATCCTATTCCAGTTATAGAAGTCTTGCAAGTATAAGATGAAAACAAATCAGAATAAACATTTCATTGTGCCACTAAATTCAGAAGAAATCTAAACATAAACAAAGAAGAGCAGACTAAAATTTCACTAACCAGGATTGGTTTTCTGATTGTCTCCCAAAATGCCAGAGAATGAGAGCTCCTTCATAAACTTAGATGAACCTCTGAAATTACCTGTTCGTTCGACACACTCTGTAACGTTCCTGCACCATCCTCCTCCCTGAATATGGTAGAAAGTGTGTTATTCTTTGAGATTATTAAATAGAAATCGACTGCATGAACTTTATCCTTCCCTTTACTGAACTCTACGTAAGGCTATGTCAGAGACACTTGTGATCCTATTCGTACTGTCATTTCTATGTTACTCTAGAGACTTTTTATTGCTAGATATTCACAGCCTAACAGTAGTGCCTCTTTCATTTTCTAGCACAAACTTCATGGTTAAAGATACAACTGCAACTTTGCAAGGAGATTAAAAAAAAAAAAAAAAAAGGATCTGACCTCCATGAAAACCAACCAACTATTCACACCAGAACCAGAACCAGGTAAAAAATGATATGCTGGGGGACTTCCATCCAGACATACTGCAAAAATGAAAGAAAAATATTTGGGCAGGCAAAACCAAATCGAACGTCCAAAACGTTGGAAAATGAAGGCTGATTAGCAAAGTATACCTGCTCCTTTGGCCACTGCACTTTCTAAGAGAATCATTGGCGCAGGACTTCCGTCGACTTCTAGGGAGACCAGTAAGGAGATTAAGCAGAGTGAAGGAACGATCCATGCTCTTGATTTAGGATCAAACATCCTGCAGATGTTTATTGAGTTCGTAAGCACCAAGAACAGAGAAAAGGCTGAAGCAAACTATGGAGAGACACTTAAACCTTATAAAAAAAAAACGGAGAGAACTTGGAATTGGAAAGGAAGGAAGAATTTATTCTGTCCACAGTGACAGAGGTCTCTTCTAGGAAGATTGCTTTTATAGGGGAGCTGTTAGAAGCTAATACAGAATCGATTGTTAAATTCGTGACAGTTACTTAACCAAATATAGTTCGATCATCTGTCCCGAAATTTCTGTCCCCATATCTCACTGTCTATCAGACGGTCCAGATTACATCTCAAGGCATCATGACATCTTTAAGATGTATACAGTATTCTTGTAAAATAGTCTGTAAAATTCTCAAAATATCATTCATAATTTTATTAGTCAAAATACCGGGGTTTTCATTTTATTTTCTTCCTGAGTAATTTGAATTATAATTTATAAGGGTAAAATAAATATTTTATATAAAATAAAATATTTTTTAAAATAACTTAAAAATACAATTGTCAATTTTGTTATTTATTTGGGAAAAAAATAAGGTGGGGAAAACAATTGCTTGTTATCATATTTATCTCTTTTATTTCATTTGAAAATAGAATGCAAAGAAAGCAAGTGGAAATTTAAGCATCAAATTAATATAAATTATTAATAACATTATTGTTTTCCTTAGCAAAAGGAATGAAATCGAGGAAGGTCCATCAACGCAATTCATTTTTAAATTTTTTTCCAAGTAAATTCATCATTAAATTAAAAATGGTACCCAAATAAAAAAAAGATTCATTTTGGGAGAGTACGTATATCATATTCCCACTCTTTCCTGAATAGCTTTAATTATTTATTTAATTTTGTTTATCTATTAATTTCAAGCTTTTATCATGAAAAAGTTCCTATATAATCCGATAAATAAAAACATTTTTTCTTTTGACCATACTCTAGATAATTTTTAACTAAAAAATTAATAAGATACGAAAAATAATATAGAAAATACTTGATAAATATACATATATGAATTACATTGAACAAAAACAAAAGTGAATCTTACTTCTTAAGAAAATCCGGAAAGTAAATTATAAATCATTTATAAGTCTTAGGAATAATAATATTTGTATGGAATTTAATAATGATAATACAATCTTGCAAAAAATACAATCATTTATGAGCCTTAATACCATGGTTAAGGACACATGAGCCCGTAATCGAATAAAGAAGAATAATACGAAAAAATACATCAAATAAAAAAATAAAGTTAGCATAATTTGAAGTAGAAGCCAGAACTCTGGCCACGCAAAAGAAAGCTGAGCAAAGGAAATAGATATGTTAAAGAGTAACTTAAAAAAAATAGTTTCTTAATTTTAACAGTCTTTTTTGTAGCAGTCCCATAAATATAGAGAGAGTTTAATACATATATACAAATATTAAGCGGGATAATCATATATTGTCAAGAAATTCTTGAAAATCAATTCCTGATCATCAGACATGTCATACGTCCAAATGCTATGCCCCAAGGGGCATGTTAAAGAATGCTAAAGAAATGAGAAGAGATTTGCCTCTGTTAAGTGAGATTCATTAAGTACGTTCAAATGATTTTCAAAGTTTTCATATTTCTAAATCACAAACTAACTAGTTAGCACCCTCTCAAACTCCTCAAAAGCATTGAAAATTCTCGAGAATTTTCTTACAATCTGGATTCACAAATGTGCAAGACAAAGCTCTCTCTTTTAAAAAAAATAAATCTCTTAAACAAAAATGAAACTTCTCTGGTAAGAGGGGAAGAGGGGAAGATTGTCTTCTTGTTTGAAAAAATCAAACTGTAAGCACGTAATCATTTGACAAAATTTTGTCACGCTAATCTTGAAAATCTGAGGATTTTAATGACAATAATGAAAATAATTTTTAATTGATTTCAATCAATTAGGATTTTATTATATTTGGTACATAATCAAGATACATGGTATACTTTATTTAATCTTTCCATTATTGTTTTGGACAATTTGTATAAATAAACATATTGATTTTAGTAATAAGATTATAAAAAAAAATTATATTATTTCTTTCTTCTACCTATTAATTTTAACATGGTATTAGAGTTATCTTCTCTTATTCTTAATTTTCCTCTTCCGAAATTTTGTTACAGCTGAATTTTTATATCGAGGTTTGATATCATCGTCTACAGTGCGACAACTTCGGCAATAACAACTTTTCTTCTCACTTCGGCAATAACAACTTTTCTTCTCCTTTCATCAACAATGAGCAACTTCGACAATAACAACTTTTCTTCTCCTTTCATCAACAATTTGTTTTAATCGATGGTAGTAACTTTAATAACATTAATAGGTAAAGTTATTATTTGTTCCTTTTTTGTCTTTGTATTTTTTTCCTCCTTCTCTATTTTTTTCTCTTCCGTTTATATTTAAAAAAACAAAAGCAGAAAAAAAAACCGGGCAGAAAAAAAAGGGAAAAAAAACGTGCAGAAAAAAAAAACAAACAAAAAAGGAGTCTTATTTTTCTCTCATTTTTCTATCTTTTTTTCCTTGCATTATTCTCTTATTAATTAGTCTTATTATTCTATGTTATTGTTCATCTCCATCATAGAAAGTGCTTCTATTCACCACCGATAGTTACCTAAGCCAACGCAGAAAAGCCCTCTACTTTCTTATCGCTGTCGAAAAAGTTACTCTGTCATCCATAACAAGTGGTCGTCACCATCCACCAAGTTTCTTATTTGTCGCTTTCGTTGGACAGCAAGGTTCCAGTGCCAAGTTTTATTTCCAGCCACCGAAAATTCTTCCAGTAAGGTCTATTATTATCAATGGACGAGTTATTTATTTTCGATGTCAGATACTCAACGACATCAAAGTGGCCAAAAGCAAAGTTTAGACCGATGTCAAATTTGTCACATCGTTGGTCATACTGGTATTTACTGCTCTAGAAGATTTGATTGATCTTATAGTCAGAGAAGATGTCAAATTTATCTCAGAATTGGACATATTGGTATTCAATGTCCTAAAAGATTTAACTCAAATTTTGTTGGTGATCTTGTAGCATTGGGACAACCAACTATTTCACAAGAAGAGAACGCATCTTCAAATCGACCACCATCTTCTTGGCATTCTACAACTCAGTCATCTCATTCTGGAACATTCTCACATTCTATCTCTCCTAATATAGTTTCATCAACTCTTGAGAACCCAGGATGACATTCGGATTCTGGAGCAACTCATCATGTTACACCGGAATATAATATCCTCACAGAAGCTTCGCATTATGATGGACCTAACATGGTACAGATAGATAATGGCTCAGGTTTGTAAATTACTCACATTAGAAACACATCTTTTCACTCATGCGGTCGTACTTTTCGCATGTGCAACACTCTTTATATTCCTTCTATTACTAAAAATTTACTTTCCATCTTTCAGTTTTCTCTTGATAATAATGTGTTCTTTGAATTTCATCCTCATCATTGTAATGAAAAATTTTTAATATTTGTTTTGATTTATGTGGATGATATATTAATAACTAGTAGTGATCAAAACGGTATTACTACTTTACTACATCTTCTCCGTCAAGAGTTTCCTATTCGGGATCTTAGCAATGCTTGTTTTTTCCTTCGCATAGAGTTTCTCTCACATTCTGAAGGTTGTCTTCTCTCTCAGAGCAAATATGTTACTGAGCGCCTACAACGAGCTAAAATGGATGGTGTGCGTCCTATCTCTATGCCAATCATTGAGGGTGGTTTCGCTGCATCTTCATCCTCCTCTTCGATGTCTGACCCTAGATCTGCCGTAGAATTGTTGGTGCTCTATAATATGTCATAATTACACGACCCGATATTGCTTTCGCTGTGAATCGTGCCTATCAATTTATGCATGTTCCTACTGAACATCATTGGGAAGGTGTTAAGCGAATTCTTCGATATCTTAAAGGCACTATTCTACAGTCTTCTTTTATATCGTCAGTCTTCACAAGAGTTGATTGCCTACAGTGATGTAGATTGGGCTAGATCTCCCTAAGATAGACGTTCTACTAGTGGATATGCTATATTTCTTGGGCAAAATCTTGTTTCCTGGCTTTCAAAGAAGCAATTTACGATCTCTCGCTCGAGTACTGAAGCTGAATATAAAGCTATCGCTAACGCAACGTCAGAAATTATTTGGCTACAATCTCTTCTTTCATAATTACACTTTTTTCCCCAACTATTACGCCTAAAATATGGTGTGATAATATTGGAGCAACTTATCTTGCTGCAAAACATGTTTTTCCATGCTCGTACCAAGCATGTAGAGATTGATTTTCATTTTGTTCGCGAGCGTGTGGCGACTCGACAACTTTCGGTTTCTTATATTTCTACAGAAGATCAAATTGCTGATATATTTACTAAGTCGTTAGCTAGACAACGTTTCACCAAGTTAGCACTGAAACTCAACGTTCAAGCACTCCCGTTGAGTTTGTCGGAGGGTAATAACAATAATGGAAATAATCTCTAATTGATTTCAATCAATTGGGATTTATTATATTTGGCACACAATCAAGATCGACATGAATCAAATAGGAAAAATAATATTTCTAAGTTTATTATATTACTATGTTTATAATTATTATGATTGTATGTCTTATTTAATTTTTTCATTATTATTTTAGATAATTTATATAAATAAGTCTATTGACTTTAATAAAATTATCAAAATACTTTATATTATTTCTTTCCTCTATATATCGATTTTAACATATTTACCATTGATGATTGACCTGTATATGCTTCCGGAAGAGGGGGATCCAGTTACATGCACTTGATTCTTCTATTCTAGAGTTCAGTTATATTTAATTTAATTTATTTTTAAAATGTTATACCCTGATTTATAATTTCTGTATTCTATTGTTCGATGTCTAATGTCTGGATGGCAGCAGATTTTGAGTGATAGCTTATCTTCCTAGCTAGGAAAAGGTTGAGGGAACTCCCGAGACACTTAACGAGTATTGGATGACCAGGAGGATCACAAACAAGAGGAACACATATATGAGCCAAGGACTGAAGTTGGCCTGATTCCGGAGTATGTGATTGCTTATTTGCAGCCTCCGCAGCAACGATGACATCGTCTGCAACCTCGATCGGCTATAGAAGCTCCAAGGTTTCCAAAGAGCAGAAAGAGAGTACTGACGTTGGTGACAGAGAATTATGTTGCACGTAATGTAGCAATAGCAAGTCATGAGAGTGATAATGGCCAAAGGACGAGCACAGACCTCTTGCATCATTTTTTTGTGATTTAAGGGATGTGATTTATAGTTGGACCGTGACCGTGATCTGGTCGCAAATTATTGCGATCCCTTCCTGAGTTCACCGTCCCCATCAGGTTATAGTTTTTGTTCGGAGCGGGCGGCCGGAGGCTGTCTGGAGGCCTCCGGTGGTGAATAAGTGGTCAGGTTACTGGGCATCGAACGAGGATGTCCTCCGGATAGCCTCCAGCCACCCGCTCCGAACAAAAATTATAACCTAATGGGGACAGTGAACCCAAGAAGGAATCGTAATCATTTACAGTCGGATCGCGACCACAATCCGATCCGATCACAAATACGAGTGACACATCCCCTGGAACATAAAAAGTAATCCAAGAGATTTTACCTCCCAAAAGACAAGCTTTTGTTTTTTTTTAAATCTAAATATTCAACTTTTGGAATTGATTAATCTCAACTTGATCATCAAGATAAATAAAGAAATACTTGCAAAACTTATCTAAGCGGCTAGCAGTCTTAGAATTATTATCTTATTAAAGAAAAATCCTTATAGTACACCGTAGTTAAAATTCTATCATTAAATGTCTACTTAACTATTTGGATAGTCTAACAACTACATCGTTGACCCTAAGTTACTTTTATTAAATAATATAAGTCTATTGTACGAATATTTCAATAGTTTTCATTGCTCAGTAGTAACTATCCCAAGTTGTGATAAAAAGTGAGACTAACTCCTTAGATAACGTTCAAATATCATTCAGAACACATTACTGGAATTTTAAAAACTTATGATGTTGGATTATCTGTGATCTATTTATACTTTTTAATTTACCCTAATTTATTTATACTTTTTAATTTACCCTAATGATTAATAAAAAAATTTCATATAACTAAATTGATCATTTTTAAAAGAGAAATGATATTCTTAAGAAAAATTCTTAAGGATAGACACATAAATAATGGGACCCACAAAAAATGAAATGGTAGGTCCCATCATTTATATATTTATCCTTAAAAATTTTCCTTATGAATATCATAGTTCTTTTCAAAATTAGTCACACTATACAAATTAAATACCTAGATTTATAAAAAAAAATAGTTAATTGTAAGGGTAACTTTTTGAACGTATTAATTTTAAATCAGCATTTTATGTAAAAAAACTTTCGATATTATCCGTATTTAATTTTTATAATTCCAAAAATATATAACACATTTCCTTTATATCCTTATTCCTTTATATGAAATATTTACATAGATTTACATACGTGCATCTCTAAAGTTTTTGCACAAATTTTTGTAAGTTTTTAAAAATTTATTGCTCTCAACTTATACTATAGAATTCAAATCTAAATACATGAATACATTAAGGAGATTTATAGGAGTATATTAGTTTTGGTTTGATGTGATAGAATTTTTTAGGTCCACTAGTACTCCGAATAACTTAAATCAAAATCAATGTATTTCTAGAAGTTTCCTTAATGTATCAATGTCCTCGCACCTGAATTCAGTATATAAATTGATAATAGTAAATCTAAAAACTTATAAAGATTTAATAAAATTTATCATGAGTTTATTATAAAGTATAAGACAATAATACTCACTAATCAACACTATCAATATATTTTTAGTGTTGGTACAATCAACACCGATAATTAAACTTGCATTTTGATATCTTGCAAAGGGTTTAAAATTATACATTATATATTTGAAATGTTAGTTAAGTGTACATGTCACTTAACATGGAAAGTCATAATAAGTCATGAAGACCGGACATTATGCATCTGAAAAACCTACTGGATTAGGAAGATCGAACACTAGGCAAGGAGTCTTAGTGGATCAGAAGGAACAAATATCAAGTAGAAGACTAGATAAGTTGATCTGGCAAAGCACTTGATGGGTCAACTGGACCAGACATCAAATAAGGAAAGCCCTAGTGGGTCGATCGGGCATTGAGCAGAAGAAGAAGTCCAAACATATTAGTCAAACAGGATGTTCGACGAGTAAGTAAGGTGAGAATATCAAGAAGAGAAGTCCTTCTGAAAAGAAGGTGTGAGGACATGTTCTCATTTTGAGGATAACCTTAAGTGTTGATCCGATTGACAAAATCAACGGAGGTTTCTAAGTCGAGATCAGACAATTTAACTATCAAATTAATGCATATATACTTATATGTTTCTAACTCTATTTCACAGGATTAATATTATATTTAGAATGTCTATTGTGCTAATTTTGTTTTTCAAATAAACAAAGACTTTAGTTGACCAAAGGGTTCAGTCGACCGAACAGGATGATTCGGTCAACCAATTTGAGCAAATAGGCATATATCAGATCCAGATCCAGTAAAAGAGGAAATAAAGATTCAGTCAACTGATAAAGAGTACCAATCGACCAAACACATTTGTTAACCAAAAATTTGATACGATCAAATCAGTTAAAAAAGAAACTCAAAGGTTTAGTCGATCAATTATGGGGTCAGTCAATCAAATACCTATGGCAAGTGCAGATCAGATCAAACAAGAAAGAAAGTTCTGATATCCGATTGACTAATAAAGAGAATCAATCGACCGATCAAAGAGATTTCATGAAAGATATAATTTGGGCATATCATGAACATGAACGTAAACCTTAACATTTTCTTAAAGTTGGTCTATCGAAAAGTAGTTTGGTCGACCGGATGAAAAGTTTATATAAGAAACCTCGAGATATGAGGTTGTGCAATCAATTCCCTTAATCCTTCTATACTACCCTATTCGTGCAAGTGATGATACGTCAAAGCTCTCCAACGACAAACGCCTACTTTCTACAACTTGGTGTTGTGTGTATCATTTTTGTTATTGCACTTCATTCAATAGAGGTTTAGTAGACTTGTTGCTATCCTCAAATCTTCTACCTGTTTTCTTTTTGTCTGAAAGTTTTTCGGAGATGAGAGCTTTAGTGAATTGTTCATTCAGAAATGGTCCAAAGGATCGCGAGCTTTAAAGTAATAGTTGCTGGACTATCAACCAAGTAACCATCATTTGAAAGTTGCATTCCTTAGATTCTTTTCTCGACTCTGGAATACTTGACCTTCCAATGAGTTAAGAGACAAAGTTGATCATTGTTTAACTAATATATTACTGCCAGCACTGAATTGCTGCTCCACAGTAACAGTTGACACTGAACAAGCTAAAATTTCTTTGGTGATCACAGAGAGGATGAGAAAGCTTTGAGCCTTCTGTGACCACCACTTTAAAATATTAAAAATTTTGCTATTTGCTTCATTAAAATCAAAAGAAGTCGTAAAATAATTTGTTGGGAGCGTTGGCCGGCTAGAATAGGGGTTGAATAGACTTGCACAAAATCAAAACAAACGAATCCTTCTCGGACTTAAAATAACACTTGCATAAACGATAAATAAAAGAAACTGAAAGATAGAGACTCAGAAAGTTTTACTTTGTTACAACCGGGGAGGTTTTTAATCCAAGGAAATGATGCACACTAATTTCTCCTTCAGGCGGAGAAGCCTCTTTACAACAATGAAAGCTCAGAAAGGAAGAAGATAAACAAAACAGAAAAGCTCACAAGTATTGTATCAAGAATTGCTTGTTCTATCTAGCTTCTTGGACCAAAGCTATATTTATAGCCTTGGTCGGGGCACCTGGAAGGGTTCCAGGAGCTTGGAAGGGGATAAAACTTTATCCCCTTCGCAACGGATCACGGTCAAATGCGATCTGGATAATATCGCATTCCAAGCGCCCGGACTAATTCCGGGCATCCGGACCCTTAAAGTCAACAATGTTGACTTTTTTTGATCCAGGCCCTTTGCTCTAGTGTTGCTTGCCTCGGTCCGGGTCTTCCGCTCCGGCTCCTCTTGCTTGGGCGATTTCGACCATCCAGAATAGGACTCACCCGAACCCAACTTCCGGTTTTCTTGAGCAACCTTCCGCTCCGGCTTTTCGTCCCTCGGAAACACCGTGCACCTCCTTCTCGTCCGCCCGTGTACTCTTCCGTAGCACCTCACCCCTCAGACGCACTGAGCCTGTCGACTCTCTCCCGTGTCGTCCTTCTTACTAGCTGTGTTTTTTGCTGGACTTCCTGTGCTCTTAAGCTCCTACAACTTAGACACAGGGTTAAACACAACAGGACATAACCTAACTTGTTTGATCACATCAAAACAATCTTGGGGTACCAACAATCTCCCCATTTTTGGTGTGAGCAACCCAAGTTAAGGTAGGGTAAACAACTTAACATAAAAGCAATAAATTTGCAATTAAGTCCAAGAAGTAAAAAAAAAAAAAATTTAAGCTACCTCCCCCTAGACTTAATTCTCCCTTCTCCCCCTTTGATCATATAAAAAATGGTATACCAAAAAAATCTAAGAGTAACTTTTATAAAACTCTGATTTTCAAATATTTTTGAAAAATTTATCAAGATTTTTAATAATAATTTTGATAGCACTAAAAATGCAAAAAATTTCTAACTAAAAAAAAATTGAGAAACAGTTTATAATTTTCTCAATTAAATAAATTTTCAAAAATTAATTTTGTAAAAATTTTGATAAAGTAAATCTGATACTTAAAAAAACTTTCTTAAAAAAATTCTATGTAAGAAAAAATTTTCTAAGTTTTTTAAAAAATTGTGCAACATATAAAATATATTTTGGTAAAGCACAAGTTAAAAAAATAAGAAATTTTTTTTAAGTTAAATAGATTTGCATAGAAAAATTTTAGAATTTTTCAAAAAAAATGAATAAATATTCAAAGCATTATCTAATTTCAATTTTAATGCTTTATCAGTAAGAGCATCCACATCAGATACCCTATTTAAAAATTTTACCTTAAATTTGGGATAGGGTAGCTAAAAGATCTTTACATCAGCTACCCTATCAATTGCCTAAATTATGCATTTATGAACAGTACTTCTCTAAATTTAGGGAATGGATTCCATTTTCTAAACATTATAGAGGAGAGAGAAGAAATAAGGAAGCTGATATATGACGTATTGAAAAGTGGATATCTAAATTTAATAAAGTAACTTTTTTATCCTAAATTATGCATTTTGGATAGGGAAGCTGATGTGGATGGTCTTAGTCAATTAAACATTTTATTTCAATATTTAGCTTCCAGACTATGGTGAAGCACTAGGCCTTCTTGGTTATTGGAGTAACAACCACTTTCTAAACAAATCCTTATAAGGAAATTAAATGTCTAATTTTATCGCTAAAAACGCTAAGTCTAATTAAAGTTCAAGTTAAACAAGACTTTGGAACTTAATATAGGTTCCAACCAACTGGATTAATTAAGAATTTTTTAGGAACATATTTCTTTGAAATTTTCCTAATTTATCCTTTGTGATATTTAAAATACTAGTTCAAATTATATTTTTTAATACTTGTATCATATGTGCATGTATGATTTTTCAAGTTTTTTATTTCTCTTTGTAAATTGTCATTTTCTAACTTTAATTTATCAAAATATTCTAATGGACAAGATTTTGCTAGAATTACTTTTAATTCTTTAATTTATTTTTCTAATTTACAACAATCTTTAGATAATAATTTAACGAATTTAAACATTTTATCGGGAGGAAGAGATCGTACTTGACTTACCTTATCGATCTCATTGTCTGTGGCTCCCCCTAAACTGTTGCTTTCTTCCGATGTCGTACCCCCTTCATCAATGCACATTTCGGAAGAGCTTTCTTCGTGTTCGTCTTGATGACTTGCCATCAACGCAAGCCCGGAGAAAGTCTCAACTTCCGATTCGGACAACGTTTCATCCCACGTCGCCTTTAAAGTCTTGTACTTGTTCGTTTGGACAGGCTTATTTCATTTGTCTTTATCCTTATTCCTTAGCTTTGGGCAGTTGTCCTTAACATGTCCTTCTTCATTACAGTGGTAGCATCTAATTGTTCTTTTCCACTACAACAAAAACATTAAAAGACAACAGATTTTATCCGTTGTTGTAGGCCCTTTAAAACCATTGTAATTGGTAGTGTTATTGAAAATGGGGGCTACAACAACGATTTTAAACCGTTGTCGTAGAATGAAACGACAATAGTTTTACAACGGTTTAAAGTCGTTGTCTTTGAATGAAAAGACAACGATTTAAAACCGTTGTTGTTTAGAGCACTTTTAATAACACTGCCAGTTACAACGATTTTTTGGGCTACGATAACGGTTTTTAACCATTATCTTTGAGGGTGACAGACAACAACAACGATTTTAAACCGTTGTCTTCTAAACTATT
The DNA here is from genome assembly GCF_018446385.1 of Zingiber officinale. NCBI lineage: Eukaryota > Viridiplantae > Streptophyta > Magnoliopsida > Zingiberales > Zingiberaceae > Zingiber > Zingiber officinale. The sequence goes on from NC_055996.1 coordinate 85,253,056, forward strand.
ATCTTTTAATACCAATATATCATATTTCAATATAAATATATAATAAAGGCTCATAATCACAAAAGAAATAATATTTCCCATATCAATGTCATTCAAAATGTTACTTATACAAGAATTACAATCACAAAAGAAGAAACATGTCTCATATTCAATAAAATTTATCTCAATATAAATAAACAAATAAACTCCATTTACAACTAATGAACAATAGCCAAAAGACTAAAAACTTATGATGGTGGTTCTATTTAAAACTGGTTTTAGATTGTATTTCATACTTTATCATGCCACCAGTAAGAGTTCCTCGCCAAGGATCTTGTCAGACCTTAAACAAATCTTGAATTAATTCTTGAGCATATTTTGTCACCTCAAGTCAGTCTTGAGACGCAACAACCTGACAAACTAAATATAATCAAGATAGTAAGGATATATCAAGGCAACTATACATAGAGTAAGAAATGAAGATTGACAAAATTACTTACAACTGCGATAGAAGGGCTAGAATCTTCCCCAGGATGAGGATGTGTTATGTCAGCACCAAATATTATAGTTGGTCGATCGCTAACAAGAGGAATGTGCCTTGACAATGCATCGACAAGAACTGTGTCCCTTCCTCCAACCTATGAATCAAGCCTTAGTAACACAAAGCAGAACAAGAAAAATAGATCCACCTTCCACATACTCACCTTTCCATTGATCTAGAGGCCAACATTGGCAAGGTACTGTTTACTCATCCTGAAAACATGCTTTGTCAAGTAACATTGTGAAACTAAACCAAGGCCAGTCTCACATATCTGCTTTTGATCACCTGTAATAACTATGACGTATAATAATAAAGCAAACAAGGAAACGGAAAAAATTAAAGCTAAAAGTTTCAGCCAATTGATATTTATCAACAAGCAAAAATATCAAGTTGTGTCGAACAAGATCAAGTGCAAGAAAGACATCATACCATAAAGAGAACCATCATTATCTGGCAATATTACAATGGGCAAATCAAGCTCCTTTCCCTGAGCTAGGTTGGAGTATGGTCATTGCATCATGATAGCGTGCTGAAAGTGCTCTTTCAACATGATCAAGCCGAGCAGTTAGAGGATGAAGCACAGGATCTAGAGAAAATTTCTATAAAACATGTAGACAAAAATAATGATCTATGTGGCTCTTCTTCAAATAAGATGATTAAGAATTAAGTTGCATGTAGTAAATCATATGCTATAGTAAAAATGTTGAAGTCATACCATTCCTGATATCTGGCACATCTGAGCAAGCTCATGACAAAATCCCCTAGCCAAATTATCTTGGACATTCTTTGCAAAATTGATACATGTCCAGCTATTCACTCTCCCACCATTTGTCATTTTCTACAAAGTTTAGAACAAGATATCAAGTAATAAGATGAGCTTAGATCATCCATATATATATAACACCTAACCAATCAAGCTAGAGAGTTAATTCAACTAGACGACTGGTTGGTCATGTTTAAATATAGAATTGTTGTAGCATCTTTGGTGTTTGGTTTGCATACTACACAAAGAGCTGGTCTAAAGTATTGCAGATCACCCTGCTGCCTCATCTACAAGGACATGCACATGTCAAGAAGTGGCAAATACATACAATTGCCTAAAATTTTCACTGCTTGCTATAATTCAACAATCACCGCATAGAGATAGACATTAGATGAATAATATGACTATCCAAAAAGTAGTAAATTCAATCTATCAACTTTTGATGCAGGCAGATTTACGAGAATATTTCATTTCACAGATAGGGAAGATCTGACTTACCCCTTATGGCCACCTACTTTGCATTAGCATTAAATTCTTTAAACTTTGCAACATACTGATCCAAGAACAACTGGATTGTTAGCCAATATCGATCACCACAAGAGTACCATGTATCCATGCGCATGCCATTTGGAAAATCCACAAATCTGCAATCCAGATTATTTTCTATAGCTTTAGAGTGCAACATCTATGTGTGCAAAGGGGGAACTAACTCATCTTGCAACCCAGATAGCAACAAAATAGGATGTTCAATCTGAATGACAAAAAAAAACCTATAAAACATCTCTATCCACAGCTACTTGCTTAACAAGCATATAGATTAAAAATATGGAAGCAGAATTATGAAAAGTAAATATCAAAAATGGCATTTCAATGTAGGGATGTGATCCTTATGAACTATCCTAAATAATCCCATGGTTTGAGGATGATGAAGTTTTAACATCAAAAGTAAACATTTATAGAAAATGATAGTTTGTCAATGTGGAGACGTTTAGATGTATCAGATTCCTTGTTAGATTGGATGGTTCATGGCAAAGGTTTCTAAATATGATTTGTGCATGCATAATATTGCACTCTGGAATTTAGTCTGGAGTTTAGGCCTTTGGAATGGATATCATTATCTTGATTATTAATTTTTTGTTGATGACCAAGAACTACAATAATACAGAGAGATCGCTTTGCTGATTTTAATAACGGTACATTACTATTCCTAAAACACGAATCTGTGGGGACAAAAACTTTGAAAAGCATATGCATAAGACATCGTAATAAATAAAAATAATGTAACTTTATCACAAATAACAAAAGGAAAAATGCAAGCAGAATAAATATTCCAATAGTTGTAATAGACAACTGGTACTGGTTATACAAACAACTCCAGAATTTAATTTGTTAATCTTGCTAAGGAAGTTCAATCATAGTTGACTTTCTCCTAATCATCATGTTCCTCTCTCTTCAATTGTGTCATATAGAGATATAACCTATGTGATAGAGTATAATCAATCAACAAAATTAATAAAAATCCAACAATTCCCTGTCTATCTACATGATCGAAATTTAATACTTTGAAGTTCAATTTGAAAGTATATTACAGAGGAATAACACTAGCAGAAATAGAGGGATTACCACACCGGAATCACCAACATGTGAAATGATTAGTGCATCGTTCCTAACAAAAATGACGGTTGCTGTTGCACCAGATTCAATATCCTTGCCTGTCTGTTCAAGCCTTCATAACCAAGAGGTTTGACATATCTAAAAATGAAATACTAAATTTTTGAAGTGTAACTAAGTGACCACTGGTTAAGAGTAGAGAGTGGCAAATTACTTTAAAAACAACAATTAAGCTAAGTAGATATTCTTTTAGGGCTCACCAAATCGAGAGCTTGGCATCAAGATTTGCAAATGCTTTCTCAATTACTTCTCTTACAACACCAAAGTTATTGTTGGTCAGTAGCAACCCACCTTGCATTGCTGTGACACATTCTTTGTATAATTCCTCCCTGTATTCGTTAAGGATTAACTGTCAATGCTTTCTGATTTAAATCTACTGAGGAGTAGTTCAATATATATATATATATTTTAAAAAAAAAATACCAAATCTATAATACTCTGTTGAAGGAGTAACATAAAATGGATTAGTTTGTTACTTGAAATGAAGTAATTCTATACTAAAATTCTCGAAATAAAACGTCTCTTAATTACAAATCATGGTGGACCTATCATCAATAACGAACTATGACTATAAATTAGCAAAAAAAAAAAAAAAAGGAAAGAAAGTGAACATAGTGTGAAGCAAATCTTAGGAACTCCACGCAAGAACCAGCATGGTCATCGAGGATGGCAGCGAAGGAAAATCCCGAGAGGCCATCGGACCGGAGAACTACCATTTCCTATCGGGTCCCCTAGAGCTTGCTGGAGCCCCATCGGATGTCGGAGATGCCCGCCACTAGCACATCGACAGAGATCACCGAGCATCGAAAACCTCTAAACCGTCTTCTATCCTTCCATTCTACTCCAATCCCACAGCACGGGAGCGTTCGCAACAGCCGCACACTCACCATCACCATAGAAAACGAGAGGTTTTAGGGATTGAGAAGGTAAAGGGGCGGAATGCGGCGGCAAAAAATTTCGGAGAGAGGGCAAGACAAAACGCAGCGGCAAAAAATTGCGAAAGGAAAAAAGCGGCGAAAGAAAAAAACAACTTTATTCAACAACACTTAATAGACAACGGTTTTCAAAAACCGTTGTTGTAATCCCAAAAAAACGTACATAGACAACAATTTTCAAAAACTGTTGTCATAGCCTTTAAAAACCGTTGTTGTAGCCCCAAAAAAGCATAAATAGACAACGATTTTAAAAAACCGTTGTCGTAGGCCAAAACAAATTACTAAAAGACAACGGTTTTTGTTAAAACCGCTGTTAAAAGGCAAAAAAAAAACAGCGATTTGATATAAAACCGTTGTCGTTTGAGTGTTGTTGAATGAGGATTTTCTTGTAGTATTCTTTCTACCCTGTGGATGGTTAGTCTTTCTTGATTTAAATGATTTTTTAAAACGCCTTACCACCATTACCATTTCATCGTCGTTGAAAGAGGATTCTGACTCATGTTCGTCTTTCGTTACCTTGAAGGCGATGTTGTACTTCAGCTCCTTCGTACCTGTACATCTCGACGCATGCACTTCAAAAGTTGAAAATAATTCTTCCAAGGTATAGATTCTAAGTCCTTAGAGATATAGAAGGCATCTATTAGTGATGCCCATTTTGTATTTCTAGGGAAGGCATTAAGAGTGTACCTTAGTGAATCTCGGTTGCTTACATTTTCTCCGAGATTCGAAAGTCTAGTGATAAGCTCCTTGATCCTCGAGTGAAGTTGTGCAATCATTTCATCTTCTTCAAATCGTAGGTTGATGAGCTGGTTGTGAAGTAAGTCTCATCTCGCGAGCTTGGCTTCGGACGTCCCTTCGTGTAGCTCAAAAAACTTCTCCCAAAGCTCCTTTGCTAAGTTGTAGGTTTCGATCCAGTGAACTTCTTGTGACGAAAGGACGCTCAGCAGATGGAACTCTGCTTTACCATTTGTCATGTAGTCGACCTGCTCCTTCTTCGTCCACTGGTATTCTTCCTTACCCTCAGGTGCTACAAAACCGAACTTCATTATTAAAAATAATTCAAAGTTGGTTTTAAAGAATACCTGCATTCGCTTTTTCCAGCTAGCGAATTCCCCTTCGAACTTCGGTGAGTATATGCTCGGTCAGGCCATTAATTCGGTGCTTCGATCGGTGGTTAGTCCTCCTGAAGCATCCTGACCCTGATACCACTTGTTAGGACCGTTGGCCTGCTAGAAGGGGGTTGAATAGCCCTGCACAAAATCAAAACAAACGAACCCTTCTCAGACTTAAAAGAACACTTGCATAAATGATAAATAAAAGAAACTGAAAGACAGAGACTAAGAGAGTTTTACTTGGTTACAATTGGGAAGGTTGTTAATCCAAAGAAATAATATGCACTAATTTCTCCTTCAGATGGAGAAGCCTCTTTACAGCAATAAAAGCTAAGAAAGGAAGAAGCTAAACAAAACAGAAAAACTCATAAGTGTTGTATCAAGAATTGCTTATTCTATTTAGCTTCTTGGACCAAGGCTGTATTTATAGTCTTGGTCGGGGCGTCTGGAATGGTTCCAGGCGCTTGGAAGAGGATAAAACTTTATCCCCTTCACAACGGATCGTGGTCATACGCGATTTGAATAATATCGCATTCTGAGCGCCCGGAAGGGTTTCAGGCGCCCGGACTGATTCCGAGCGCCAGACCCTTAAAGTCAACAATGTTGACTTTTTTTCGATCTAAACCCTTTGCTCCAGTGCTGCTCGCGTCGATCCGGATCTTCTGCTCCGACTTCGTTTGCTTGGATGATTTTGGCCATCCGGAATATGGCTCACCCAAACCCAACTTCCCACCTTCTCGAGTAACCTTCCTCTCCGACTTCTCGTCCCTCGGAAACGTCGCACGCCTCCTTCTCGTCTGCCCACGTACTCTTCCACAGCACCTCGTCCCTCAAACACATCGAGCCCGTCGGCTCTCTCCCATGCTATCCTCGCTAACTGTGTTTTTTACTCGACTTCCTGTGCTCCTAAGCTCCTGCACACTTATACACAGGGTTAAACACAACATAACTTAACCTAACTTGTTTGATCACATCAAAACAACCTTGGGGTATCAACATAATTCTCAAGTTCCTGTGTGGAACCTGAGACTCCTCGTGGACGTTTCGTTAGTTATTTTAATAAAAGTTATGATTTTGTAAGTTTTAAATTACTACTAGTAGTTTGTTGTATTTTAGAAATATTAGTTTGTGTTCCATATTTTGCATAATATTGATTATAAATATCATACAAAGAAATTCTAATATTATATATAATATTAACTGGATAAAGAATCTTTAATTAGAATTAAAGCATCTAATATAAAGTTAACATTTTTTATAAAACTTCTGATTTAAATCTAGGATTTAAGGCAAATACAAATAAATAAATTTTAAGAATAGAATAAAAATATTTTTACCATTTAATTTTCACAGCTAATATGCAAGAATTCATTATTAATATGTTCATTTAAAACTAATACTATTAGAAAAATTTTCTAAAACTAATTGAACAGTGGAATGATAAACACTGGAAAGTTTTTCAGTTGAATCATTAAATACTTTGAAATTTTCATAAATACTACTACAAATATTCCATTGTTGTGAAAATAAATAGTATTAGTATTTTGTGAAAAAATGAATACAATAATTTTTTATTATGAAATAAATCTTGTAATAATTGGTATGCTGAATTCCAACGTATTCATATATCACGTGGAAATTTTTTAGGTCTCATTCCATTAATTTTACAAAATCTACCACATTATTTCATTATAGATAGATGAGACTATAAATAAGAAATTACGATTCTAATTGGTTTAATATAATTTTCTAAAATTTAAAATTTTTAATCCATCTCGAACACATAAATTATGGCATACACAACAAATTAATATAAAAAAATAAACTACCAATAATATGTTGACAAACAAATTTTAGATCATCTATACAAGCGGTATTGGAACTAGCATTATCTAATGATATTGAAAATATTTTATGAGTTAATCCATATTATTCTAAAATTAAACATAATAATTATGTGATGTTATGAGCATTATGCGATTTATCAAAAAATTATATAAGCTAACAATCTTTTTTTGAGGTTTTAAGAGTTATCGATCCAATGGCAAGTCACACACATATACGAATGTGTTTGTCAATGATTACTCCAAATATCGAAACATAAAGAAACATTATTATCTAATTTACTAAATTCATCAATTAAATCCCCCCCCTTATTTTACTAATTTTTTACTTGTACGAGTAAGTGTAGTCTTAGGAACACATTTAGCACATAAATTAAGAGATTCTTTACAAAAATCTTCAAATATGTATTTAGATCGAAAACTAAAAGAAAGATATTCTACGGAAATAAATTTAGCTAATGATCCTCTTAATTTATTTTTCAAATATAAAAATAAATCGGAACCAGTCTACTACTAGTTGAAGAAAACTAAATAATTGTGTTTAAGAACGGTTAAGTCCATATTCTGTCGGGTGCTTCATTTCTACATGTCGTTTCAATGACTCATAGTCGCCGTTGGCTTGGATTTTGTAGGAGACATTGCAGTACTTACATTTTACACGTAATTCTCCCAACGGAAGAGTGACTTTCTCAAAATGTTTAGTGAAAATAGAAGACTTTAGAGGAAGAATTTCCCGAACCCTAAAAGTAATTGCATCGACACTTTCTTGTGTTTCGGGTGTCGGATTCAAATATTCTCGATCTCATCATCGGTGGATTGAATGTTAGGGTCCTTGCACAGATTCACTATTTCCTTTCCTTCCGAGCTCAAGATGATACACCTCCAAGGTCTCCTTCCATTGTAATTGGAAATTGGAAACGAAAGTGCATAGAAATGGAGACGAAAACGTATAGAGAATGCAAAATTGAGATTAAGAGTAGAAAAGATGTATGTGGAAATGATGAAATAAACTCTCTATTTATACAGTTTTGGTAGTAACATTATATATATATATATATATATATATATATATATATATATATATAGGTGAACTGGCGATTAACCGACGGTCCGTTGATTTTTGACCCATGGAATCGGAACCGGCCCGACATCCTGTCAAGTCGGTTCCGGTTCGGCCCGGTGAACCGAGTCAACGAGCAACCGGCCTGTTGACCCAGTTTGGGGTTGGTTCTAGCTATGTGCGGCAGTTAAGTCCTCCAAATAGTTTACTAGGCATCTAAGGTTCAAATCTCAACTATGATACACTATAAGAATTTTTCTCAAATAGAACGATAAATCTAAGAATGTTAAGAGCTTGGATAAGCCACCGTTAGCGCTTCCCAATTTATTTTAATAGGAAAACTTTTATGGGGCTAGGTTGATCACCTTCAAAATTATTCGATTCAAAGAGCAGGAAAACTATATTATAAAAAAATAATCAAATGATCACTTAATCACGATCGATGTCGAATTAAGCATGTTAGATGTTGAAGTAAGTATGTTAGGTGTCAGGCGTCTTCTCAATTTCTAAGGTAATCCCAAGTTCAGTAAATTAATAGATGAATTTTTCTTAATAAACAGTTGACCTTAAATATTGGATTGATATGTCGTCCGTTGTGAACATTTCTTAATTTATCCATATCGATATTGATCTTGTCCGAAAGTCATGATGAAGGCTAGCTGGGAATGTGGCTCTTCTGTTGAGCTTGGGAAGACTCCGCTCAGATCTCGTGAAGACTACGCTCCGATCTGCAACATAAGAAACGTCAGTGTTGGGGCAGTGAAAGGGTCCCTGACATTGGCCCTCCGATACTCAAGTTAGTCATCGGAACAATAGAAGAAGGCAGAGCGACGTAGTAACAGCGAAAGCACAAGCATGAATAATGAATAACACATATCACCGCTGGTGCATGAACCCCTCTTTATATAACGCTACAGTAGGTGACCTGTACACTCCTCAAGGTGCGGGTATGTTTTTCAACCGTCCTATAAAAGGACATGTCAAAAAATATCTCTGACACCATACCTTAACAGGACATGCAAATCCTTGACATAATCGTAGAAGCTTCCGTCGTACGATTTACCTGTTGACCATGCCCTGTTGTCAGTGACATTACCTCCCAAAGGGATATTATGGGATATGGGAGGGGCCCCACTGTTTGGCTGAGCGAGATAGCCCCTCGACCGGGATTCTCCGCCCAGTCGATCTCAGTTGCTCTTATTCGTTGTAGTTTGGTTCGACCGATTGTCTCTAAGCCGACTATACATGAACTCCGGTCGGCCCGATACTCGCTTGATTAGTTGTGTGCCATCTGTACTGACCCCGGCCAAGCGAGCAATCTACTCCGATGAGCTTCTTGGCCGATCGGACCGTTCAAGCCGGATCGACAACTGAAATCGACCTCCAATTGTAGCTAAAGTCGACCTCTGTTCGACCCACTTTAGTGAGCCCATTGGTTCTCTCATATTGACCACTTTAATTTTAATCTTCACATTGACATTGACTTTAATTTTCATGTCGACTACTATCTTTATCTTTGATCCATACTTGATGAGCCCCCTTAACACTACATCAAATACAAAAATGTGAATCGAATTAACAAGTGTCAATTAAAAATAAAAGTAATATTTAAAAAAAAAATTACGCACGTCGGGCAGCTCAATTCCCAGGTCAGCTCGAAAACTTCCAAATCTCGATGCGTTCGCGGACTCGCGGTGTTGCTTCTTCTCCTCACCTTGCGCCGGTCCCATTTCCCTCTCCGACGAGCCCCAACTTCCTCGCCGGCGGAATTGCTGATGCGTCGCTGGGATCATACTGTCCTTGAGGCCCCCGTCCCTTGCTCGTCTTCCTTCTGTATCTGCTTCGAGTAGAGGCCGCGGATCTTACGTCGCATTGTCGGATCCCAGAGGCCCCGCGCGAGATCTCTGCAATGTCGACGAGGAATCGGACGCCTTTGTACAGGAAGTACCGGGATGCGCTTCGCAGCGTCCGGGTTCCAGTGGCGTCGTCTCTTCCCTCGTCTTCCTCGGCTGCTTCTTCAGGAGGACGCGCTGGTCCCGTGATCGAAATGGTTAGCACTTCGCTTCTCCATCCCGCCCGGTCTTATGCTCCCCTTAGCACCGAAGATCCCAGCAATTCCAGGTACGAGTGAGATCGCCATCCATCCCAATCTTCGTGGTCGGGAGATTCTGCTTTCTTATGATTTCTTTTGCATTCTCCCTTGTGGATTGCGTATTGGCCCCTTTTATTTTTTTCCTTATGTGGACTGATTCAGTAATTACCATTATTTGATCTTTGTTGACGATATCAGGTGTCATTCACTCAGTTTTAGTTAGATATTTCTAACGTCTAGGACATAAAGCATTCTTTCAAGACGGAATAAATGTGAATGATCATTTATACACTTTGTAGGATGCTATTAGCGTGTGAAATTATCAATTGCGGAGTCTGGCCAAAAGAAACTTGTATGACAAAAGTGATCATATGCAGGGGTACCACACAGTACTAAACTACACATTTCCTCTAGTTCTCTTCACTCGGCACTTTTTTGTTTCATAGACCATGAAATAACTTAACATCTAGCAACAAGACCTAAGTAGGCCCTTAACCCCCATAAAAAGGTCTGATATAGGTCTAACTTAGATTAAGTAATTACTAATATATTGCTTTAAATAATTAATTGAATATCTATATACATAGCTTTCTCACCCATTATTCTCTCAATTCCCATTGGTGCCAACTTGCAGTTGATTGATGCGCAAAGCTTCCTTCATGATCCAATGGAGAATTGTTGCTAACTTTACTTTGTAGTTAAAACCAGCTTATTTTGTATCTTTTGTACCACCTACAGTTTGTATTTTCTGCGTCTTCAGGATAAAATAGTCAGTGGTGTTTGGTGTAAATGCTAGATAAAGTGCACTTACTGTATAAACTTAACCTGTTACCTTGAAATCTGGCTGTCGATGCATCATTAATAATTTAATATTCTAAGGGGCAGTAGTACACTGATTTTGGTAACTATAGGTGAGAAATAAAAAAAGATAAAAATATCACTTGTAATAACTTGAGTTGTTGCCAACCATAAGTGATACTATAACAATAAAGTCTAAGCTTCAGAATAGAATGTATGTTATTAATAAGACAGTTACTTCAAATATTTCTGATTAATACAAATTGGGTAAGATCTTGGAAAACACAGAAATAGAGAGAGGAGGCACAAAATCACAATCAAAGAAGCGCAAATACATGGCCCACTCACTACCAAGTCAACATTCATCACAAGAGAACAAAGTAGCCCATTAAACAAGAGGAGTGCTAGAGATTGTAAGACACTTCACTAATACAATTGGAGGGTTCATGCATATTTCATGCTGGCTAAGCAAGTAGGAGATAACAGTGCGCTGTTTCAAACAGAACAATCTGTAATGGCCTACTTGTTTTCTTCAAGGGGATGGACACACCTCCATGGAAGGATGGGATATGCTCTTTTCTTCCCGTTGTTTATTTGGAGAGTGATATGGGTATAATTACCCACTAACATGGTAATTGCAGAATGGATGCAGCATGGTATAGAAATGTTACTTGGGATAGCTAATTAATCATGTGGTAAATGGTAGAACACTGTAAATTGCACATGTGGCAAAATAGGCATTTCAAAAATGACTAAACAATAGCCAAACCAGAACATGTGTTTGGCCATGTGCTGGTCTTGCATTTGCGGAATCTTCAAGGTCTAATGAAGGGAAATCCAGGGAAGCAGAGAGGGGCATGCTGCATTACCTTAAGAAATGGTGACAAACAAATTGAAGGGCAATTTGAAGGCTTCTACTTGTCTCCCCTTTAGACCTACTTGTCTTCGTAGATCACTTCAACTGACACTGAGTCCACCTTGATAGAGTTGAGCTTCCTTCAGCTAAATTAACTCCCACTTTGAACGAATTAAGTTCATGTTGGGTACACTAGAAGATCCTTACTCCTTTAGCACCTAGCTTGCATCTAGGCTTAAGATTTGATCACATCAAAAAGAACCAATGTTATGGGCCAACTCAAGATTATTGCCAAAGATAATTCACTAGAAATCAGGTGATTGAGATGGAGAAAACCAAGAAAAAAAATTTCAAAAATATGCCATTACTCTCACCTCTTGCTAACAACCGTACCTCCACTAGCTCTTGTGCTTATGTTCACCCTGATAGTGATGCACCTTTTGTCTGCACAGGTAACATATGGCATCTTTGACACTAAATCATAGAAGTTGGATGAGGCAAAGCCTCCATCACAATCTTGTCTCCAGTGTCTATGGAGAGGTGCAAAAGTTATAAATGAGGTGTCACTCCCCATCGCCACCTAGCCTTGGGTGCTATGTGCATGGATCACAAAAGCCAACAGCGAGGAGAGCCCATTTCCTCCTTCTTAACTGCTGTCTCTCTTCCCCCTGAGTAAACAATATTCTCTTTCCACCTCCTCTCCCTCCTTCCGTTTGTTCCAATCTCCTCTTGCTTTCCTCCACCTGAGTAAACAGAGCCAAATTATAAAAATATGATGTTGTCCCAACAGTTTTACCTTAAAATTTTCTTAGTAAGCAAAGCAGTTACGTAAATCCTACAACCTATAACCCAGCATAATTTCTAATGCTTCTATCCACTATTCAGATGCAAATAATTACAAACATGATGTTACCACAGTAACCAATTTGGTGATTAACTGTTCTAGACATAAAACAACATGCATTAACAACATCAGCATAAGACCATGAAGAAATTGCTCAGATATACCAGTACCTAACAGCTTTAGGATATTTTGGAAGCTTCTGTGTGGCATGATCTGAGCATGTATATGAACAAGAAAGGCATGGAATAAGAAGAGAAAATATAGTAAAAAGCATTGTCATATCACATGATTCTTGAGAGAATGGTGGCTTAAGTGACACCTTATTATATGAAATTTAACCAATAGATAATGTAAGGTACATTACCGTGTCTGAGAAATACCCAAGCTGGATGGTATAACAAATCATCATATAGAACTGAACACCTTATATCATATAGTGAGATATCATGCCATTTGCTTAGTTTATTTAAAGGCAGTTGGATTTTGACATCCTAAACATTTATTTTATAAATTTCTGACAGTCCATTCCCCCCCAGAGTTTCCTTGTCACAGATCTTTCCTGTCCTGGCCTGTTAGGATGTTCTTGAATAATGATAAGACCATAGACATTATTGTTCTGTGCAGCAGCAGCAATCCTCTGATTACCAAAATGATGATATAAAATCATATCAATTCCACTAGTTATCATCTAATTTGCTTTTTATAATACCATATTTTCTTTGCCTTGTGCAGTCCAGCTCATCTTACAGTTAGTTTACCTCCAGCTTGGGTGGATCTTTCTGAAGAAATATCTGTGAATATGCAGCATGCTCGGAAAAAAATGTCAGATTTGGTCAAGGCTCATGAAAAAGCTTTAATGCCTTCTTTTGGGGATGGTAAAGAGGATCAACATGCAATTGAGGTTCTTACACATGATATAACATATTTGCTCAAGAAATCCGAGAAACAATTGATGAAAATCTCTTCCAGTGCACCTTCTGGAGATTCCAATATCAGAAAGAATGTCCAGGTATACACCTAGTGATCTGCCGCCTAGTCTACATAAAATACTTATAGCCATTCAGGCTGCAGGTATTCTCTAACACCAATAAAAGAAATGGTCTTCAGTGTTTTTTTAAAAGATAAGGATTACTCTCTATGCTGTATATATTGTAATTTATGGTAGCAACTTGCATTAACTAATTGAATATTTTAGTGTTAGACTAGCTGCTATCATACACATTTATCTTTATATGAGATGATATATAAAACAGTTTTTTTTTTTTAACTTTTACCACAGAGATCACTTGCAACTGATCTTCAGAACCTATCGATGGAACTGAGAAAAAAGCAATCATTATATTTAAAGCGCCTCAGAGAGCAAAAAGAGGTTTTTCTAAACTTATCTTAAAAACTCTCTCTAATTATATATCCGTCCTTTGTTCACCAATTTCTTTAATATTTAATTCTTTCTTTTTTTCAGGGTCAAGATGGCTTTGATTTAAATATGAATATGAATGGAAACAGACCTACCATGGAAGATGATGAATTTGATGGCATAGTATGCTTCTCTTTGCTATTTTCTCTGTTGTAAGAAGCTTTGACACAAATCATAATTTGTTGAAGTGATTCAGAAACAGATTTATCTTGGTGTTATTTTAGATCCAAGTAAAGTTAGTTACAATATGGTCAGTTATCTGATCTCGCATCTATTAACAACAAAACAACATAAATGATTTTTAGTCTATTTAGATCAGCCCAAAAAAAGATGGATCCATGATATGTGGCTAAGTTCAAATATGATTAATGTTGCCATGACTATAGTATCCACCGCTAAGGATTAATAAAGTACAGAGAATTACATTAAGAAAAAATATCCTATTTTTAGTTAACTTAGGGACATAAATCTTGAGCAGATTTCTGGATCATGCTTAACCCATACAGCACCTAGACATTTGTACAACTTTCATGAGACTATACATCTAGCCAAAATGTTGGGATTTCTGGCCCATATGTCTTCGGATACAACTTGCAGTGTAAAATTTTTCTTGCATTGTAAAAACTTTTCTTTGTGCAGGGATTTAGTGAACATCAGATGTCTCAACTGGAAAAAAATGAGGCATTCACAAGAGAAAGGGAGAGAGAAATCGCTCAGGTAAAAACCCATTGAATTCTGCCACCTGTTAGAATAGTTCTAATATTAGCATTCACCTTACCATCCTTTCAATATGCTATTCAGGTTGTGGAATCAGTAAATGAACTTGCACAGATAATGAAGGATCTCTCCGTCCTTGTGATAGATCAGGTAAAATACTTGCACCGGACAAGATCTTGTGTTGCCAGATAAGAATTGTGTTCTAATAAGCTTCTACAATCAGGGGACAATCATTGACCGAATTGACCACAACATTCAAAATGTTGCTTCCTCAGTGGAAAAGGGCTACAAAGAATTACATAAGGTACTCTCTTTATGCCTGCGTCTGTGAATGCACAGGCATGCCTACTCAGTGTTTGTAAACCCCAAGTCGAATTGGTCAGCCCTCCTCCCTAGGACCATGATTTTACGGTCGAATCATGATTTTACGGTCGAACCTTTCAACCAAGATGCTTTTATTATTTCAATTGGCTCAGATTGGTCTCAGCTTTCCGATTTAAGTGTGCAGATTTCAGAAAAGATTGCTTATTTAAAAGCACCATATCTGTCAGTTACTTTGAGTCTGATCTGGGAGTAATAACAGACTCAAACAATTGATGAACACATTAAACAAGTGATACCAATATGTGTTGTTGCCTCATCTTATACTGTGGACATTCCTTGTCTCTGTTCTTTGTTTGTTCAATTTGCATCTCTTTGATGCCATTTTGAATTTGTTGGCATTTTTCTGATCAACAGGCAGAAAGAACACAAAGAAAAGGAGGAATGGTTATGTGCGCGACAGTTCTTGTCATAATGTGCTTCATTATGCTGGTCCTCCTAATACTAAAGGAATTACTCTTTTGATCAATACAAACACCAATTGGAACAAATCATCAGGACGAGGCCGCTACTCAGTTGCTGGCTTGTTCAGGGGAAACCCATGCATTCTTTTCTTTTTCAACGACCTTCCGTGATGTCTTTACATATTCTTTGTATTTCATCCCTTCATTTTTATGGAATTAATTCACCAATTCTTTTTTGATAAAAGGAAGTGAATTAGATTAATCGAGTTTTTTTTTATTATTTACAGAAGCACATAGTATGATAGAAGTTTTCATATATTCATTTTGTTCCTCGCATGTAGAGTATCCTAAGTTTAAGACGATTCAACTTTATTCCACAACTTTGTAGCCTTGTAGGTTAGTCTATGATTTAAGCATTAAGTGTATTCTCGAATTGAGAATTAATCAGACTGGAACAACCCCATTTAAAACCCTTTCATTTTTATGATCGAGAAACAAAGGTTAAGACTTAAAAAAAATTGACATGAACTTGAAACACCTACTTTGACCTTGTACACGCATACTACAACTAGTCTCCTTATTATACATATGAACATATGAGTTAGTGCAACTTTGACCATGTTTGTAAACGCAACTAGGACCTTTTTCGTCGATTGGCAGGACAATCTATGAATAGGCACCAAGAGAACCCCCAGCTTGACATGGCCAGTCATCCTCAGATTTCATTGCTTAGTGGCATGCCAAAGTCGCTTTTGGCATACTAATATCTTTTCCTTGGCTGCATTGTATTCGGTGGCATGCTTTTCACAATTCCATCTCATTCCCTTGGCGATGGTTGCCAAGGCATCGACAAAATAGTAAGATTCACGAATTATTGTGTACCCGGTTGGACGAAGTATACGATCCATCTCAAGCAGCACATATTTCATTTCACACCTGCCAAATTGACCAAAAAAACTGATGTTAATGGGTAAAGGAGTCCAACATATCCGGATAGAAGCATTGGAAAATAAGTTGTGAAACAATTCAATAATATAAACATTTTTCATGCAGTTACAAGAAGGATATAGACTTCACATTCATGTATCTAGAACACCGGTGTCTCTCAGAATTTTGTGACAAGCAATGACCCTAATTATTGCTAACAAAGCCAAATACGAAAATTTGGTTCTATTACTAAAAAAAATCAAATTAGCCATCAACAGTATTTAAATACAATCACGTAGTAGCATCTAAATAGAAAGTAACACACCTAATATCAATTTCTTCAGATAAACACATCTGGTAAAGGATACATAAAATCATTTTCTATAAGAAAACAGAAAAGTGAAGAAATGGAACTGCACCTGTGACTTTCGGCTGTAAAAAGGCCATCCAAGTGCAAGAGATCATAGGTCCGAGGATAAGTTGAGAATGGCTCGCACCTAAAATGCTCAAATATCAAAAGTAATCAGGATTTCATCCAGGCTATTGCATTTGAAAGAAACTAAGACAAGGTTAAATATTTCAAATGCAAAAAGTTACAAGATTCCCAGTCAAGGGTCTTATAGAACATTCTTATATGATTGAAGACACCTTCAAGCAACAAGATACGCCCATGTAGATTGAGTAGGTATTTCCACAAATTAACAATGCTTGTTGAGCTTGTTTGGCTCAAATAGGAGATGATTGAGTTGGGTATTGATCCTATTGAACCAGTGAATCTATGTAGGAATAATCAAGCTGCCATGTATGAAGTCAGTCTTTCAAATTTGCCTGCTTCAGAGTTTTGTGATTATCAGAACTGCTCCCAAATGTCAGTGGCTAGGGAGTAATATTATGAGTTCTCCAACTCAGCCTTTTGACCATCTTAAAATTTTGGAGGATGAAGCAAAGAAATTTTGGTGGTGGGGTGAAATGAAACTTCCCTTGATTTTTGTGGTTGGTAAATATAATGCCAATCATTCAATATGGTTGCAGAAGATATATAATCCAATTGAAAGGATCTAGTAATCATTCTATAAATCATTAGAAATGTGAATTTAGAATATCACACATTGATTGATCAAATAGAGATTCCTTGGAATACTTCCGTTTGGAAGGCAAGCACATGCTGTAACAAAATAAATAAATAAATAAAAAGAAGAGGAGATAGGGTTCTATTGATCTAGGTCAACTTTCATATTGCAAATATAAGAACTCAGCGGAATTTCATCTGATGAGAGAGTTTGCCAAACAAAATATGCACAAGCCTATAATATATGAGAAATACTTGAATGACGCTGATAAAATATATAAGGTATTTAGTTGTTCAGAAATCAAAGTTCTGAGCACATAAGTTAGTTACTAACCAATCATGATAGGTGCCAATTAATCCTCTATCATAGACAATCCCAAGGGAATTTGAACCATAAGAAGATACGATGTTCATGACCCATATTGGAGAATCAATAAGAGCTGCCGCAAACCCTCCATACAGTGTATTCATATCCATAACATTCCGAATTTTATCACTTCCAAGAGCAGGGAGCAATGCCTTGTAATGTTTCACCCTAGCCTTCCATTTCTTGTTATCATGCTTAAACCCTCCAGGATTGCCATTGTAAACTGTAGAAATCCGTGCCGGGGTTGTCCACAATCGATTTGGCCATGTTGGTAGAAAGTTCAATCCCAACTTAAGCTTTGGGCTCGGAATAGTCAGGCACAGCCGCAGTGGAGTATACCATCCTGAATCTGGGTCAGAGCTGTCATCACACTTGGGCAAGGAGGATGACAAAGTAATTTTGCTATAGCAGCTACTATCTACTGATTTTAGCCATACTGAAATATCGTCCTTTTCATTATATAGTTTGAAGCACATGCTAGACAACAACAACTTTAATTTATTGTAGTCAGATCTCTGTTCTTCAATAGTTGTGTTCCAGCCTCGCCATCTGCGTTCATAGTTGATAGGCGGACCTGATAGCACCCAGAAGCCTCCAGGTCGAAGTATTCGGTGAATTTCCAAAAGGTAAATGCCATCTGAGAAATAGATATAAACAAGTGTGAGGTGATTGATAAATCCTAAATGGTAAGGCACAGTTTTTTCAAGTAATCTGAATTAGGTTAGAATTAACCGGGATGATGAAATAACTACGGTGATGCAATGAAAACTATTCCTTTCTGATTGTAAAAAATAAATAAGATTTTGAAAGCTCCTTCAGTGGTACACTAATTTGGAAAAGAATGACCAATATTAGTGAGAGTGCAAACTGTGAAAGCTTAAGATAAGCGATCAGGGTGTCGCTGTTGGGCAATCTAAGTTTACAAGCTACAAAGAGCAGTATGCCACTCTGCCTAAAATGATATAAAGAGTTTCATAGTCAAGGAAGTGATACAACATTTAGCAACTTGGTCATATTCTCCTACTAAATTATAGATTATACTGTAACATTTTTACAAGGATAAGCAAACCACCAAGATATGCAAAAATCCTCAAAAACCAAGGCAAGTTTATCCATTCAGACATTTCCCTATCATGTCTCAAACTCAACTTTAACAAAACCAAAGATAAATACACAAGACAAAAATAAACATGAGGCCACTTAGCAGTTGCAGCCAGAGAAATCTTACCAAACTCTGTCCAGGGGATAAGACATCTGGAGCAGTGAGCCATATCAAATGAATTTGATGGAAATGGAAGACGCTGAGTAGAAATGATGCCTAAGATTGCTGGAATACCACGTTCAAGAGCAAACTGTACCTGAGCCTCATGATTATCTCTTGGTGCAAGTGAAATAGTTAGAATGCCATGATCTAGTAAATCACCTCCCCAACTCGCAACCTATTTAGGAAAATTGAACAAAACAACTTAATCTCTTAGCACATCCAGGCATTAGGTCGATATAAGCAGAATATGTTTCATAAAGATAATTTAGATGGGAAGAAGAATAAAGTCGCAACTGAAGGTCTTGAAGGTGAACTACAAACGACGACTCGAACCGGAGAAGCTGATGTGGTCGCTGGAATTAGGAGGGGAAAGGAAAAAAGAATTTAGGTGTATTTGGTCCATTCAAGGGGGAAGGGGCCTAATTTGGGGGGAAAACAACATGAAAGCTCTGTTTGGGAATTATTGGTTACTAGGGGCCCTCTTAGGGTAATTGTTATACTACAAATACATCTACTTCAGGCGCATTTGAGATTGGAAAAGAGAGCAAAAATTCTAGTTTAGCCATCAATTATTGGAAAGCCAGCAACCATCATACTGAAGGATTTCAGACAGTTAAAGCTTGTTGTACGTGTCTTCAAAATACCTGAAGATGGAGAATCTAGCAAATATACAAGCAAATATATAATAATTAGACCATGAGTTAAATAGTTTGTCGTACATACACCACATCCAGTATCAATAGCAGTTCGGATAGTTCCATTCTTCATTCCAGGAATCAGATCTTGCATCAGTTTTACATATTCACCAACTCCGTTAGGGAACATGGTACCTCCACCTGGAAAGAAGAACTTGTCACCTTCTTTCCTAAGCCAGTGTTGATTTGATTTTTCATTGTTTATCCAATCATAAGGAACATTCCTAAAAGACAAAATAAAGAGAAGTTAATCTTTCAGGACACGGTAATATTCATTCATTGGAAAAAGTAGAAGATAAGAAAATTGAGAATAGCAAGAAAGATGCACCTGTACCAACATTGTCCTTTGCTCTCTGGCCATCGGATTGGTGGTTTATATCCAGCAGGAGGAGGAACTAAGCATTCTTTCCTGTCAGCCATTTGTGGGCAATGCCGTTCCATAAAAGTAAGTCTGTATTTACCATATATCTTCCATCTCTAAACGGCAAATAAGGGGGAAAAAACATTTTCTGTCAAAATATGTACGATCAGACAAAGCATTTCCACACTTCTTGTGATAGTGTGCGCCATTTCAAGCTTTACAATCACTTAAAAGGCATACACATGTTCAACTTTTTACAGTAACACAACTGAGAAACTTAAAGAAGACAAATCGCATTGACTATAAATATTTTAGCAATCAAAAAGCATTAAACATGGACAAACTTTGTTAAAAGAAAACACGAGTAGAGATTGACTCATAACTTCCACTAACCCCCTCATTAATTATGAAGATCATTATATCCGGAATTAAGTTGAGCTTGACTATTTAGTCTTAACACACGCCGTCACTAAATTCTAACAGTAGAGAAGGTCGATAAGTCTCGTACCAGACCAAATCAAACACAATACGCACCTTAGGATCTGTGCACGGCGTATAATCTTGATGATCCAAGCTACACTCCCCGAACTCTACATGCTTGACTTTGAGAGGAGCTACTCCAATGTCATGGTAGGATTGGATCACAGGAGCATCATCACGCTTAAAGTATCTGTTTTTCTCAGAACAGAAGATACCTCCAAGATAGAAGGAAAATCCACATAAGAACAAGAATACCAAAATAATAACAGTCCAATGATTCTTGTCAGGCATAGCCCCAGGCTTGGTATCTTTATTCTTCATTTTGAATCCTTCTAAAATTCGAGGTCGTCTGCAGAAACCAAGCAATTCATCAGATAGCCGTAGCAAACTTCCCAACGAAATCTGCAGTCTAAGGGAGAAAAAAAGTTGCTAGAACGTCGTGAACGATACGCAAAACAGACTAATTTTGCAGACAAAAATGCTGCTAAAACGTACCTGGAGGAGGAGTGGTCCGGGAGGCCTCCGATCGACCCGTCGTGAAGGTAAATCTACCTTCTCCGTGTGTGGAAGAGCGGCGACGATGGCGATCTACCTCCTCGATCTATCTCGACCTTGCGGAGATCTGTCGCCGTCCGCCTCGCCGCTTCACTCTCATTCCCCACTCTCTTGAACAAACTAGAAACAAATTAAATAATACTGACGGAGTGATGTGGATCCGACTCGCTTCTGTCAGCCCCCAAGGCCACGTGCGATCCACGTGCATAAGAATTTGCCGTTTGGCAATGGCAGTAGCGCCTAGCTAGCAAAATCCGAGTTGGACTAATCTTTCCTTAAAATAATATGAAATAATTTAAATTTATTTAAATTAAAGGCCATGTTCAGCTGGGCTCAGTTTGACCCGAGCCATTGTTAGGCCTGGACCGAGACCAACATGGGCCGTATTCGGCCTAGCCCATTTTCTCTGATGAATGCTCCTAAAAACTCCCTTCTTCAACCTGTCATCTGCCTTCGTCCCAAACAAAGAAATCCTTCGTGGAAATCAGTGTCTTCTTCGTCGCTGGAACCATCAGCAGAAGGATGGCTGCTTGGCATTCCTCCTCGCTCGCTTCTTGCAGAGTCGACATGACACCCTCCTGCCTGCCTCTACCAGGTAACGTCGGTTTTGGGAGGCCATTAAGGACAATGACAGGCTCAGCCGGAGGATCAGGCTTCCTGGGCTTGGACTCTGGCACGGACGGCCCCCGCTGGGACCGCGGCATGCTTCCCCGAGGCCGGGCGTTCTTTTGAAGCTCGAGGGGCCGATCCTTAGGAATACTGTATTCACCGACCTTTGCCTCCTCCATACCTTCCAATGCCCAGTCACAGGTTGGTGAAGCCTCTTGGGGACTTCCGGCTTGGAAGCGGATCATGTCCGAAAGTGAAAAAGACGATGAATTAAAGATGTGACTTAAAGGTTGATGAAACGAATGTTCCAGACGATTTTGTAACACAAAAGATGTTAACGCTTAGTTCTCGACCAGGCCCGGCCCAGAGGTCGGGCGTGATGAATTAAAGATGTGACTTAAAGGTTGAAGAAACGAATGTTCCAGACGATTTTGTAACACAAAAGATGTTAACGCTTAGTTCTCGACCAGGCCCGGCCCAGAGGTCGGGCGGTCCTGGGTGACTGCCAAAGACTCAAAGTTTTAGGAATCCAAATTTTTTATATAGATAAATGTATATATAATAAAAAATATTAGGACCCGTCCAGATTAAGGTTTATTTTTTAAAATTTTTTGTTATATATATATATATATATATATATATATATTATCCTAAGGATCTTATACCTTATACCGTATACCCGGTATGCATCCAAAAAAAAATTATTTAAATTTTTTATATTCTTAATACTATAACTTAACCCCTAAATATTAACGGTAAAATTTCATTGACATTTTATATATATATATAGGGATTAGGTTAAGTTTTACCATTTTACAGTTTATAATTTCTCCATCAAATTTTCATCTGTCGTCTCCTCTGTCGATTTTCGTTTTGTTATTTCTTTTGAGTCTTCTCTTTCCCAAAAATCCCAACAAATTTTATTAATCATTTTTTCAATTGTCTGCTCTGCTTGTGACTCTGCGTCTCCGCGAGGTTGCAGCGTTGCGCCATGACTGTGTCAGTGCTCTTTCAGTCCTTTGCCTCTACTCTACACGACTGCTCCTCCTACACGCTGCACTTGAAGGTTTTGAACCTTTGCAGCTTGCGATGTGACTTGCAAGTAACAGCGAGTTAACGACTCTGCATAGTCTGCACCTTCATTCTCTATTATTAGTGGTTGAGGCTTTGGCTGGCTTTGTTCATCTCTTAATCAATTCAAGGACAACTGAACAAGATTATTAATTTGATTGTTCATCTGTTCACATCTGTTCATATAATAGGATTTTTTTTGTTAATTAGTTAATTAAAAATTTGAAATTTAATGTTGACTTAATTGTTAAATTAACAAACAGCTGCTGAGACTTTTGAGTTGTTAGTTGTGTCTTGAGTCAGTGACTCAGTGACTACTGACTATTGTACTATAGTCTATCGAGCCCAAGATGCTTAAGCTGCTAAGTCTGTTAATAATTTCAATCTAGATGCTATTAATCCTTATTTCCTTTTATACTAAGACTGAGTTGATTTAAATTATAGTTTTGTAATTGTTGTGATTTTATGAATTATAATATGTTACCTAAAAATCATATTTCGAATATGAAAAAAGAAAAAAAAAAACTAGAACAATTAACTGAATCACAAAGAGGTGCTCTTAATAAATTCTTTGTTAAAAGTACAAGTTCTAATAAAAATATAAAAATTTTAAACAAGGATAATATAGATGAGTCTAAAGAAATATATGATGTTAACGAGGAGTCTAATGAAATTTATGATGTTAATGATGAGTCTAATGAAATTCATGAGTATAATGAAATTTATAATGTTAATGATGAATCTAATGAAATTCATGAGTCTAATGAAATTCATGATGTTAATAAGGATATAGATAATTTAAGAGAGCATGAAAATATTACTAATGCAGTACATAATGAGATTACTAATATTGATAAACAATTTATTCCTCCACTTAATATATATGATCAAAGGAATTGGGATAATCATGATAACAATGCACGTGATATTTTAAGTTGAAAAGGGGCCTATAAGAGCAATGAATCTCACATTTCCTTTTGATCACTACTCTAGATATTTTTTAAGTGCTCATTATTTTAAAAAGTTAAGTAATAGAGAGGTAAGAGACCGAAAGTGGTTGGTATACAGTAAACATGTAGATAAAGTTTATTGCTTTTGTTGTAAGTTATTAAATCTGAAAAAATAGAAGTTTTTAGCAAATGATGGATTTAAAGATTAGAAACATATCAGTGAACGACTTAAAGAACATGAAATTCTATTAAACATATAACTAATATGAACTCTTGGAAGGAATTAAAAATGAGATTAGATAACAATGAAGCAATTGATAAAGATCTACAACAAGAAATCTCTAAAGAAAGAGAGCGTTGAAGACAAGTTCTTATAAGAATATTAGCAATTGTAAAATGTCTTTCTAAACGTTGTTTGACTTTTCAGGGATCTAATGAGAAACTATATCAAGAAAGTAATGGAAACTTTTTAGGGTTGATTGAAATGATTGCTGAATTTGATGTTGTGATGCAAGATTATATTAGACGCATTCAAAATCATGAAATTCATCATCATTATCTTGGTCATAAAATTCAGAATGAGTTGATTTCTCTTTTAACTGATAATGTTAGAAGTATTATCATTAAGAAAATTAAGGAGGTAAAATATTTTTCAGTAATTCTTAATTGTACTCCAGATATAAGTCATCAAGAACAAATAATTTTCATAGTACGATGTGTTAATATGTCATCTAGCAATGTGAAAATAGAAGAGTATTTTTTTTAGAGTTTCTAAAAGTTAATGATACATCTAGTTTTGGACTTTTTAATGAATTAAAAAATATATTAAAATCACTTGATCTTAGTATTGAAAATATTAGAGGTCAAGGTTACGATAATGGTTCTAATATGATAGGAAAACACTAAGGAGTTCAAAAGAGGTTGCTTGAAATAAACCCAAGAGCGTTATACATGTCATGTGCTTGTCTTAGTCTTAATTTGACTCTTAGCGATATGACACATTCTTGTATTAAAGTCGTTTCTTTTTTTGGAGTAGTTCAATGCATATATACATTGTTTTCAAGTTCTCTTAAAAGATGAAAAGTTTTACTTGATAATGTGAAAGGATTAACTATTAAATCTTTTTCAAACACGCGTTGGGAAAGCCGTATTAAAAGTGTTCAAGCTATTAGATTTCAAGCTCGTGAAGTGTGAAGTGCTTTATTAGAGTTATATAACATTTGTGATGATACAAAGTCTAAGAGTGAAGTTGAAAGTATAGTTAACTCAATCGAAAGTTTTGAATTTTTACTTGGTATGGTTATTTGGTATAATATTGTATTTGCTATAAACATGATAAGTAAGAAGTTACAATCAAAATCTATGTGCATTGATTCTGCTATGAAACAATTAGATTGTGTAATATCATATTATCAAAAGTATAGAATGATGGTTTTGCAACAAGTTTGTTTATTGCTAAAAGTCTTGCATCTGATATGAATATAGAGCCAACATTTTCAATGAAATGTCGTATTTTTAGAAAAAAAAAATAATTTGATGAGAAAGAAGATGATAAAATTTCACTATCACCTAAAGAATCTTTTACAAGTGATTATTTTATGATTGTTGTAGACATGACAATTTCTTCTTTGAAATGTAGATTTGATGAAATGAAAATATTTGAAAATATATTTGGTTTTTTGTTTGATTCGTAAACATTAAAATCATTGGATAATGATGAGTTGAGAAAATGTTGTGTTAATTTGACATCTACTTTTACGCATGACAATTCATTAGATGTTGAGTTAGATGATTTGTTTACAGAATTTAAAATATTACAATTGACTTTACCAAATGAGATAATGTCGACAGTTGATATTCTTAATTTTGTAAAAAAATATAGATTGTTATTCAAATGTTGCAATTATAGAATATTGTTGGCTATGCATGTTACCGTAGGATTGGCTGAAAGAAGTTTCTCAAAATTAAAATTGTTGAAAACATACATGAGATCAATGATGTCGCAAGAGAGATTGAATGAGCAATTTTATCTATTGAAAAAGATATTTTAAAAAATCTTGGAATTAATAATATTATAGATGATTTTGCATCTAGAAAAGTTAGAAGGCATCATTGTAAATGATTTTTTACTTTATTAAAAAAAAAAATTTGAGGGCCTATTTTTATGGTTTTGCCCCTGGCCTCCTAAATGTTAGGACTGGGGTTGCTCCTAGCGTTGGCCCTCCGACGCTTAAGTCAATTTTCGGCTAGTGAAAAATAGTAGAAAACTGTAGCTAGAGCGTGTGAAATAACAAAGTTGTGAATACCTCCGCCAGTAGATGGGAACTCCTTTTATAGTGTCACTGTAGTGTCTATGCACGTATCTCAAAGCAGGTGCATATTTTTCCAAGCGTCCTAAGAACAGACAAGTCCAAAAGTGTCCCTAACACCTTTCCTTAAGCGAGCATGCAAATCCTGATGTGGCAAATTGGAAGTTTCTATCATATGATTTGCTTGTGAAACATGCTTTGTTGTCAGTGGCACAAACCTCTAAAAGAGTACAAGGAGATACGTAGGTGGGGTCTCATTGTAGGTCGACCGATGGTCGCTCAGCCGGGGCACGCCCACTCGGTTGTGCTAAACAGAGCAATCTTCCTTCACTTAACTTTTCCATAATCGGAGGGCTCCTCCCCCGAAAGGACATGTCGCTTGCTCGACAAGGACAGTGGCCAGGGGATGTACTTGTTGGTGCGGGAAGCATCCGACGATCGAACCTAAATTTTGATAATGACAAAGGGTTCAAAGTTAAGATAATTTATTGTCTAACATATTTGAATGAGTTTGTAGGAAAGTTCTAAGTGTAATTTATGGTCGATCATCCATAGTCGGCCAATCAAGGGTTGCGCAAAACTATGATGAAATTTGATCGTAGAATTCGAAAAGGCGTCTGTCACATCATTAGCGGATATCTGCCTGTCACGTCAAACGTGCGGTGGCAGAAAGTGGGGCATGTGGCAATCGTCTACGGGAAAGCATTAATGGGACTTAATTAAAAGGCATGGTCGAGTGCTCAACCATAATTATCGAGGATTTGCACAGTTTTTCAGAAATTTGGATGACGTCAGCCACTATCACCGGGCGCTCATCCGAGAGAGCACAGGGAAAAGAGAAAATTCGCTAAGTGTAGTCGTCAATCATCCCAAGCGGCATAGATATTTGATTATCACACAGTCGAACGGCAAATTCACCATCAGTCTTATGAGGTATGACCTGAGCAGCAGCTACCAACCCACGTCAGCAAACTGAAGCCGAACAGCAAAGATATGTAAGTTGATCATAAACTCGAGTTCATAGATGGTCTGCTCGAATGCGGAGGTCACCGAAGACGCTACTTGTTTAGTCAGTCGGATTTGCAGTTTTCTTCGACTAGACTTGAGAGGAAGGCTTGTGATACGGTGATAAAGGGGATCCGACCGGTACGAGCAACTGCCAAGGTGGAGGTCAAAGTAAAGGTGGTCAACGCCAGGGTGTTAAAGGGCTCGCCTACGATGGTCGAGCGGAGGTCGACTACGATGGTCGATCAGTGCGGGCAATGTCCGATCGACAAGAGGCTTGTCCGAGCCGACCCCCGTCTAGCTCGGAAAATGGCGCAAGATCTCCAAACGCTAATTGCAGACCGGCAGAACGCTAAGGTCATCGAAGCGCTTATCCGAGTGGAAAGAGACAAGTGTTGGGACCGAAAAGTAGCTAGAGAGGGGTGAATAGCTCTTCGCGTGCTCGTCGTTGGCGTTGCTCATTTCTTTGATGGTATGCAGCGGAAATATAAGAAACAAAAGCATACAACGCTAACAAGGATGGTTTACTTGGTATCCATCTCACAAGAGGCGACTAGTCCAAAGATCCACACCTACTCACGCACCCTCCACTATGAATAACACTCCTTTATGGTAACTACCAAAGGCGGAGAAGCCCTACAACACTCTCAATACAAGAAGAAGAAAGGGAAATACAAGATAAGCAAAAGCTTACAAGATGTGCAATAAAAACCCTAACCCTAACTTCTTCTTCTTGTTTTGGATCCGCCTCTTGACTTGGAAAAGCCACCAAGAATCTTCAAGAACTGGCGATCTGGAGCTTGGAGAGAGCTAAGGAGGTGCTGGAGAGTATCTGGAGTGAATCGGTGAAGTTCTGCCGAAGGAAATGAACGCCTGCGGCTTAAATCGACGCCAACGGTCGGATCCCGATCGATTGGATTGCTCCCAATCGATCGGGGAGGCTTTGGATCGATCAATGGATCGATCCAGAGCGCCTCTATGCTATCTGGAATAGCCTGGATCGATCGGTGGATCGATCCAGGGCTTATCGCGCATAAACAGCAGCTCCCAATCGATCCACTGATCGATTGGGACCTCTGGATCGATCCACTGATCGATTGGGACCTCTGGATCGATCCACTGATCGATCCAGAGGGGTTCTGTTCGCGAGGACTCACCAGATCGATCGGCCGATCGATCCAGATCTGCTGGATCGATCCACTGATCGATCCAGATCTGCTGGATCAATCGGCTGATCAATCCAAATCTGCTGGATCAATCGACTGATCAATCCAGATCTTGGTTTTTGCCCAAAACCAAGTCCAAAGCCCCCTAAACCAACATCTAGTCAACCATGACTTGTTGGTACATAAGACCTAGCATCCGGTCACCCTTGACCAGCTAGAACTCTCTCACCAAGTGTCTGGTCAATCCCTTTGACCCACTTGGACTTTTCTCTTCTTGCCAAGTATCCGGTCAATCCCTCTGACCTACTTGGACTTTTCTTCCTCGTGCCAAGTATCCGGTCAATCCCTTTGACCTACTTGAACTCTCACCAGATGTCTGGTCAACCTTGACCCCTCTGGATTTCTCCTGCCTGGCTTCACTCACCAGGACTTTCCCAATTGCCTAGCTTCACTCACTAGGTCTTTCACCTGGCTTCACTCACCAGAATTTTCCTCCTACCTAGCTTCACTCACTAGGACTTCCCAATTGCCTAGCTTCACTCACTAAGTCTTTCACCTGGCTTCACTCACCAGGATTTTCCCTTCTGCCTAGCTTCACTCACTAGGACTTTCTTCTGCCTGGCTTCACTCACTAGGACTTCCTTCTGTCTGGCTTCGCTCACCAGGACTTTCAGTCAAGTATCCAGTCAACCTTGACCTACTTGACTTTCCTTCACAATCTTAACTAGTCAACTTTGACCAAACGGGAATTGTATCAACAATCTCCCCAAATGAACAACTGCACCTGCATTGTCCATATCATCTATATCCAATATATTGTCAAACATCGAAACCCAAACCAAGACTCAGGCTTGGTTAACCAGGTCAACCTTGACCTAGGGAATATTGCACCAACAATCTCCCCCTTTTTGATGTTTGATAATACCTCTTGTTAAGTTAGGAAATTAGGCTACTCCCATAGCCTCAACTCCCTTCATGCCAATATATGAATGATGGTTCCCTTCATTCTCCTCCTTTCCTAGAGTGCAAACTCCCCCTTTAGGTACTGAAGGCCTAACTTAACCATGCATTCTCCCCCTATTGACACACATCAAGAACATGCCCTCATCATTGGGCACACATCAAGAACAAACTCTCCCCCTGAAGAGTTACCCAACGTTGTTTACAACTTCACTCGTTGCTCATAACACAATAATGAAGGTCTCATACCCTTCATTATCATCAATTTGCTCATCCGTGAGCAATAACCACTTAAACAATGAGGACATCCACTCCCCATTAAATCCCAACGCCCAACCTTGAGCATTTCTTCTAAAAGAAGGTTAACCACCTTCCAAGGTGTATAAAAAATAGTGTTCATGTCTTTAAAGAGTCCCTCCCCCTAAAGACATGGTGATAACTTCTGTCATTGCACCAACAATGACTTGGAATCCCTAAACCTTTAGGAAATCCAAATTTAGAAGTTTTGAGGTTCAAAAATTCAATATTGAAATCAACCTCAACCTAAACTTCAATTTAGTCTTTCTTAACCAATTCATCCTTGTTTTCAATATGAAAACACTCTTTTTATGTATACACATGTATTTTGAGGGGTTAGGAATGGTTACCTAGACTAAAATAGGTTCAAAATGCTGAAAATAAGCTTTCCCAGCCAAAATCAACATCTTCAATCGATTGGAGTTGGGTTCCAATCGATTGAACCCTGCTGAATCGATCCACTGATCGATTCAGTCTTCTTGGATCGATCGGCTGATCGATCCAGCGAGCTTCTGCTCGCGAGAAATGCCTTCTCAATCGATCGGCTGATCGATTGAGGCACTCCAATCGATCCACTGATCGATTGAAGGCTTGAAATTGTTGAAATTCAATTTCAGCCAATTTCAGAAACCCCTAGAAAATTCTACAAAATTTCAAAAATCGTAAAAATTTGTGTAGATATTATTTAGGGTATAATTTATCATGGAAAAAATAGTTTTCTATGAAAATACATCATATTTTCAAATATTGACACAAACTTGAGAACTTGCAAAAACTTTAGTGTTTTCTTCAAGTTTGTGTCTAACTATTCAATGGTGATTACTATCAAAAGATAGCCTTCACCAAGGTTTTTCAAAATTATTTTAAAAACATTTTCAAAACCAATATCCCACCATGTTCCTTGGGCTTAATGCACATGATTTGTACATTAGCTTTCCCAATGATGGGAAAACACATAACTATGTGTTTTGATGAACTTAAAACTCAAAGAAATGCACTAAATCAATATGTTGAGTTTTGTTCATCATCCTAACATCTCACTTGTATCTATTGTGGGCAAAACACATACAAGTCATCTTATAGGTCTTTGTGAGATGTAAAATTTGACTTTGCCCTAATCTAGGGATCATACATATCTATCTAGGCATTTTGTGGATATTGAACATCCACCTAGGATGTCACTTGTTGACTTGTTGATAAATGTCATTTGTCCTCAATTTTAAGGAAATAAGCATAATGCATGATAATTTTATGACATACATCAAAAAGAAATAGCTTTCAAAAGAAAGATTCCTATAACTACATGATGTATGTATGGCATGACATGGTATTTTTGTATTTTTTATAATAAAAAAATGAATGCAAAATACAAACCTAAATATGATGTCATGGCATATCATGCGCAAACAACCATGGCAAGATTTAGCATAAATAAAGTATACCTAGATTACCTATCTAAGTATCTTTAAACCTTAGCTAAACTTAAAAATTAAACCTAGATCACCCTAAATGCTTCAAGAAAATGCCAAAACATAAATTGGCATTTCTAATTCTCTTGATTAACTTATGCCAATTGAAATCGAGCTTATTCCTCAAATGTTGGCATATTTCACAAGAGTACCATTTTAAATTAAGACTTAGATTTGCCTTAAATTACTAAGCAAATACCAAAATCCCAACTTGGTATTTCTTATGTCTTTCCTAAACAGTGCCATTTTAAAATAAGATCAAGACTTCTCAAATTTGGCACATTTTACTCTTTTCGAAGAGTAAACAATAATCCTTTTCATTTTCAAAGGTTAATAATAACCTTGAAAATGCTCCTTGAGTGTCAATTTCTTCAAAGTTGGGTTAACTACCCTTCTTCTTAGAGTTGACACTCTCTAACCCATCTATGGGGTAGAGAAAATGCTCCTAGGAACCCAACACCTATTGGTGCTCCTTGGATGCTCTAGGTATTTACTAGGGATAACTTCCCTAGATACCTTCCTAGTGACCTTGTTTGGCTTCTTGGAAACCTTGGTCACATTTTCTAGGTCAACTCTAGGGATAGTCTCCCTTGTGACCTTGTTTGTGACTTTCTTAGACTTCTTAGAAGTATTAGTCACATTTATTGTAAAAATACTCTTAGGGATGACTTCCCTAGTATTCTTGACTTGACCACTAGACCTAGGGTTAGTTCCATAACTATATGGAACCCTATGGTACGAAATTTTATCCTTCTTAGCCTTAGGTTTGTATCACAAACCTCTATGGCCATTGGATGACTTTGATACTCCTAGACCTAGATTTTTACCCTTAGACCCTTGTGTCATATTTGTGATTTTTCTAAGGGTCTTCTCTAATTTATCAAGTCTTGACCTCAAGACTTGATTTTCCTTCGATAATCCCTCAACCATAGATTTTTCACTAAAATCATGATTTTTCTTCTTCTTAGGTACATACCTAGAATCCTTAGGGTTCTTACCTAAGTTTCTATCTACCTTTCTAACCCTAGATTGAGAGGTTTTGGCATGATAAGCTACATGATTTTCCTTAACGCTATCATGCTTCCTATTTTCATGGTAAATAGCATTAAAATGATATAAATTTAACCTAGCATGCTTTTTACCATTTTGCAAGGAAATAGGCTCAATAAAAGATACCTTCTTTTTTACCTTGGACGCTCCCCCTTGAGTTGAGCTTCCTCCATGAGCCTTGACCACCTTCTTCCCATTAGGGCATTGACTTCGGTAATGCCCCTTTTGATTGCAAGAGAAGCACACAATGTGTTCCTTGCTCTTCTTTGTTCCGGGGATGGTCTCCTTGGGCTTCCCCTTGCCCTTTAATGCCACTTGGCCCTTCTTCTTGGCCAATTTAGGGCATTTGCTCTTGTAATGCCCATGTTCCCTACATTCAAAGCATATAATATGATTTTTATTATTAATTGAAATGTTTATACCTTTTTGTGTAGGGATGACACTTTCTCCTTTGGATCCGGAGGTAGAAGCTTCCTCTTGATCTGAAGATGATATTCCTCCATTTGATTTTGCTTGACTTGTGGAGGTGGAAGCTTTTTCATCCTCTTCTTCTCTTGACCCGGATGTGGAGGATTCTTCTTGCTCTTGTTCCGGTGTCAATGAAGATTGCTCTCCCTCAATCCTAGAGGTGGAGGCTTCACCTTCTTCTTCATCTTCATCCTCTTGTACATGAAACAAGGAATATACTCCTTCCTTGCTCTTTTGATTGCTCTCCTTTGAGGATGAAGCTTCTTGGACCTCCTCTTCGGAGGTTGAGCATCTCTCAACCTCGGAGTCCTCCTCTTCTTGGTTTTGATCCATTGAGTCGCCCTCTTTGGATTCTCCTTGATTTGGTACAGTGGAGGGGATCTCATGAATCCTTGCCAATTTGCTTCAAAGCTCCTTGGCATCTTCAAACTCTCCAATTTGCTCCAGGATATTGCTTGGCAATAAATTGACCAAAAGCTTGGTCACTTTGTCATTGGCCTCACATTTTTTAATTTGGTCTTGGCTCCACTTGCTCCTCTTGAGTACTTTGCCCTTGGAATTTGTGGGAGCTTCAAAACCTTCCATGAGAGCAAACCATTGCTCTATCTCCACCATTAAGAAGTTTTCGATCCTTGATTTCCAAAGATCGAAGCTTGTAGATGTGTATGGTGGAGGCACCCTCGTGTCGAATCCGAGTCCATCTCGGAATTCCATTTGAAGTTGAGCTTCTTGATGAAGTCTTCGACTTGTAGAATTTTGCTCCAACTTCTTCACCCTCTAGCTTTGCTTGTTTTGTTTGCCCCTTCCGGCGATGATTCCGGTGAAGAGCGAACTCGCTCTGATACCACTTGTTGGGACCGAAAAGTAGCTAGAGGGGGGGTGAATAGCTCTTCGCGTGCTCATCGTTGGCGTTGCTCGTTTCTTTGATGGTATGCAGCGGAAATATAAGAAACAAAAGCATACAATGCTAACAATGATGATTTACTTGGTATCCACCTCACAAGAGGTGACTAGTCCAAGGATCCACACCTACTCACGCACCCTCCACTATGAATAACACTCCTTTATGGTAACTACCAAAGGCGGAGAAGCCCTACAACACTCTCAATACAAGAAGAAGAAAGGGAAATACAAGATAAGCAAAAGCTTACAAGATGTGCAATAAAAACCCTAACCCTAACTTCTTCTTCTTGTTTTTAATCCGCCTCTTGACTTGGAAAAGCCACCAAGAATCTTCAAGAATTGGCGATCTGGAGCTTGGAGAGAGCTATGGAGGTGCTGGAGAGTATCTGGAGTGAATCGGTGAAGTTCTGCCGAAGGAAATAAACGCCTGTGGCTTAAATCGACGCCAACGGTCGGATCCCGATCGATTGAATTGCTCCCAATCGATCGGGGAGGCTTTGGATTGATCCACGGATAGATCCAGAGCGCCTCTGTGCTCTCTGGAATAGCCTGGATCGATCGGTGGATCGATCCAGGGCTTATCGCGCATAAACAGTAGCTCCCAATCGATCCACTGATCGATTGGGACCTCTGGATCGATCCACCGATCGATCCAGAGGGGTTCTGTTCGCAGGGACTCACCGGATCGATCGGCCGATCGATCCAGATCTGCTGGATCGATCCACTGATCGATCCAGATCTGCTGGATCAATCGGCCGATCAATCCAAATCTGCTGGATCAATCGGCTGATCAATCCAGATCTTGGTTTTTGCCCAAAACCAAGTCCAAAGCCCCCTAAACCAACATCTAGTCAACCATGACTTGTTGGTACATAAGACCTAGCATCCGATCACCCTTGACCAGCTAGGACTCACTCACCAAGTGTCTGGTCAATCCCTTTAACCCACTTGGACTTTTCTCTTCTTGCCAAGTATCCGGTCAATCCCTCTGACCTACTTGGACTTTTCTTCCTCGTGCCAAGTATCCGGTCAATCCCTTTGACCTACTTGAACTCTCACCAGATGTATGGTCAACCTTGACCCCTCTGGATTTCTCCTGCATGGCTTCACTCACCAGGACTTTCTCAATTGCCTACCTTCACTCACTAGGTCTTTCACCTGGCTTTACTCACCAGGATTTTCCTCCTGCCTAGCTTCACTCACTAGGACTTCCCAATTACCTAGCTTCACTCACTAGGTCTTTCACCTGGCTTCACTCACCAGGATTTTCCCTTCTGCCTAGCTTCACTCACTAGGACTTTCTTTTGCCTAGCTTCACTCACTAGGACTTCCTTCTTCCTGGCTTCACTCACCAGGACTTTCAGTCAAGTATCCAGTCAACCTTGACCTACTTGACTTTCCTTCACAATCTTAACTGGTCAACTTTGACCAAACGGGAATTGTATCAACAATCTCCCCAAATGAACAACTGCACCTGCATTGTCCATATCATCTATACTCAATATATTGTCAAACATCGAAACCCAAACCAAGACTCAGGCTTGGTTAACCAGGTCAACCTTGACCTAGGGAATATTGCACCAACAACAAGCTATTATACCCGGTCACCACAAGGAAGAATAGTCAAGGCCAACCGAGCGGAAGAGTACCAGCCAAGCGGCTTCCCTGCTCGGCCGATCAGTTGGATCATTGACGTATCTCGGGATATCCTTTTAGGAGATAGTACCGCCGACATGGGGCATGGTCAATAGGCGGATCGTACGATAACAAATTAAAGGGTGTGCCTACGACCAATTGAAGAACGTGTCCATGACCACGTGTCCAGGACCAATTGGAGAACATGTTCGTGACTAATGGGAGAACGTGTCCATGCCTCAAAAAGCGCACACATCGCCTACCAAGGCATATAAGGGGGAATCCGTACACCGACGGATGTACGCATTTTTTACTATTCATGTCTGTGTCTACTGTTGCTCCATCTTTTCTTTTTACCGGTGACTAACTTGAGCGTCGGAGGACCAACGTCAGAGACCCCTTTCCTAGCTCGGCACTGACGTTTCTGATGACTACATATCAGAGCTTGGTCTACATCCAGTTAATACAACAGTCACATCCCTGTCTTTCCATCTCCATGATTTACGAACAAGATAAAGGGAGAAGAAATGCTCGACCATGTTGCTCATGGGTATAGCCGAATTATTTATCATATGATAAATTTATAAAATTAAATAAGGGTCAAATTCTGACAAACACCGAAAAACTATCCTCTCATATAATGACTAACTTTGATTTTCTGATTTACTCCCTTCTAATAATATGAAACAATCCTGAGAAGGTCATCAGAAGGACGGATTTCAATCTTTAGTAGTCAATAAAAAACTTCCGTTGAACTAAAACCAATATTGGACGGATTTCATCTTTAGTAGTCAATAAAAAAAACTTCCGTTGAACTAAAGCCAATAAAAAAACTTCTATGAAATCGAATGATCACAATTAAAAGAATACTTTCATAATCAATTCAAGCAAATTTATATGGCAAATAAAGAACTTGAAACCGATAAATCCCACTACAATAATCAGCAATCAATTTACAAATTTCAGCAAAACAACACCAGGCCAAACCAAAATCTATCAGCCAGGATGTAAAACAATTTCGGCATAGGATCACTACGTTAAACATTTAACGGAGTAGTAACCAGAGAAAAACTTCAACAGTGATTAGCTTGTGGCAACAAAGACTGAACATGACCCATGAGAAAAACATTCACCACTATACACATCGCAAGCCTTGCACATGCTCTCGGAAGGTCTAAAAGACAGACTACTAAATCATACAGGCACAGGCGGAGGTAGTAGTAGTACAAGGATTATACGGGTTTCTCGCCGGGTAGATAGGATGGAGAGCCACCATCCACCTGGCTCTTCTTCCTGTGAAATATGCCGCTGAAGTTTTGGAAGAGTGACTTTTTTGAAGAGGATGGTTTCAAGACCTTGCAGTTTTCATCAGTCTTCTCTGATGTCTTGGAGCTGTGAGCCACGGGTTTTGGTGGCAATGGCTCTGCTGACATCTGTGTCTCGGCCAGTATCCTTGAGGCAGTCTCAGCAGCTCTCTTCAGTTCCTTCTCGCGCCACTTCTTCAGCTCTCCTTCGACAGCCTTCTTTGCAGCCTCAGCCATTTCTGCTTTCTTGAGTGCCTCCTCTGTGGCAGCCTCCATGTCCTCCATCTCCTTTCTAGCTGCCTCAAGTTTCTTGATTGCTTCATTCTCACTTGCATGCACAGCCTCTACCTGAGCCAATGCCGCACCAACTTTCATCTCCGTCAGTTTCTCGGACTCATCTACTTTCCGGGTTAATGACTCATATTCTTCTTTTGAGATGGTTATGTTAGCTCCAGACTCAGAAGTCGATGCCCGAGCTACATTTGTTTTTGCAGATAACTCCTTGATGAGGTCAAGTGCTCTCGTTTCTGCCGCTTTTGCTTCTTCAGCATCCTTCAAGGCAAACTGCAACTTCTCTTCTGCTTCAACCAAGGCACTTTGAGCTGCCTTCGCTTCACCATTTAGCTCTTCAGCACTCTTCTTCATTTCCTCTGCTTCCTGCAATGCTGTCTGAGATTCAGATGATAGCTGCTGTAGAGCAGACACTAGATCATCAGATGCTGAAGTAGCTTTTGATTCTGCAATCACTGCTGCCTCAAGCTCAGCTTTGCATTTCTGAAGTTTGAGGTGAAGGTTACTGACAACGGATTCAGTTACTGCATCTTTCTCTTTCAATTCTGCATGCTCTTTCTGTACAGCTTCCAACTCAAGCTTCAGTGACTCCACTAAAGTCCTTAGTGAATTCTCTTCTTCAACAAGTTTCTGAAGCATCTCTTTAGCGCCATCAAGCTCGGAAGTCTCTGTTGTAACAAACTCCAAATTTTTAGCCCGGGCATCTTCCAGTTTCTTCTGTACAACTTCAATCTCGGCATTAGTCTCAGCCAGTTTAGACTCAAGGTTCTTATTAACCTCAGGGTCAAACTCTTTTTTCAAAGATGCCAATTTCTTTTCAGCTTCTTCCAGAGCTTGTTTGTAGGATAGTCGGGTGGCATCTTTCTCGCTGTGAATTTTTAACTCATCTTGCCGGGCTTGATCAGTAGCTAGCTTCACGTGCATGAGTGATTCCTGAGCAGCTGAAATCTCCTTGGAAAGCTCAGCAACCTTGTTAGTGTTGGCATCAAACAACTCCTTTGCCTCGGCTTCTTGTTGAATGGCATTGAGCTTTGCCTCCATTGATGCGTCAAATTCTTTCTTGATCCTTCGAAGTTCTTGCTTTGCTGCATCAAGCTCCGTAATGGCAACTGCATACTGCTCTCTTGCATTGTCAAATTCCTGTTCCCAGCCACTACTATTGCCAATATTCTCAACAGAACTCACATCTTCAAGTTTCTTGGTTTGACCTTTTGCAGCTTCAGTTGCTTTTAGAGCTGATTCCTTTGATTCATTTATCTCATTGAGTTTCTTGGTTAGCTCCTCAACGGTTAATTTAGCACTCTCCAGCTCAGCAAGTGCTTGGATTCTAGTTGTTTCAGCATTATTAAGTTGTTCCTTGTACTTGTTAAGCTCTTTTTTAGCCAAGTGAAGTTGGGTCTCCTTAGCTAAAGCTCTCTGCTAAATGATGAAAATGGTCAACCCAGAATATTTGCAGATTTTTTTTTGATGAATTTCGTAGAATACAGAATCTAGTTATTAAAGAGATCTTGCATTTTTCAGATTAAAGCAAAAAGTTAGCAGATACTGCAGCTTATGAAGAATTCAGATATCCAGTTGGAAATGATTCTATAAGAAAAATGGGGAAAAAACAGTGATGGACAACCTGAATATATACTAGGTATATACTACGTAGTCACAGTGACCACTTCATCATCTTGAACTATCATTGGTTTGATCAATCAAGAGGTTAAAATGCTATTTAGAATAAAAATTAGTGTCTAAATAGAATAAGAGTAGAAAATATACCTCAATCGGTGGAGGTTTTGGTTTTCTCACTGTCACCCTATCTGATGTAAATGCCACCTCACCAAAGAGGCTGACAGCAGCTTTTACGGATTCAAAAGGAGCTCTTGTGTCTATCTCAGCTTTGGATGAATCTGTGACAGTTTGTTGAAGTTTTGTTCCCATGTTGATTGTCCTAATTTAGCCTGCACAACGATAAAAGCCCTAATTGACTCAAGTGTGCAAATAAAAAGGAGCTCTTTTTTTTTTCTAGATTAGTAAAATAAAAAAAGGTGCTCTTTTTTTCTAGATTAGTAAAATAAAAAAAATTGCTCTCTAAGAGACACAACCATAAAAGTCCTAATTGACTCAAGTGTGCAAATTTGGATTAAAAAAATTTGTGTTAGAATAAATAATATGAGTCTCACCCTGACAATTCATTGACAGTCTATTATTATGCTATATGTGATGTTATTCTAAATTAACTAAATACTTTTTTCCTCTCCACTTTATATCAGTCATAAACCGATGCCAGTGAGTGGAGGGAATTGTTGATGACAGTGTCCTTGCATTTAGTCACACCTCATCTTTCTACTTGGACCCCTTTTAGAAATGAATGAGATGTCCCCTCCCAAAGGTAGATCCGCTACCTTAGCGCCCCTCTAGTGTCGACCCCACGGATATGGAGGAAGGTTCATGCAGGTACACAGGCCATAGGCGCATGGCGG
Organism: Zingiber officinale; assembly: GCF_018446385.1. Lineage (NCBI taxonomy): Eukaryota > Viridiplantae > Streptophyta > Magnoliopsida > Zingiberales > Zingiberaceae > Zingiber > Zingiber officinale. The sequence goes on from NC_055996.1 coordinate 85,292,146, forward strand.
GGTAAACCCTAGATCGTCAGTTCCTGAGAATCGACCCCTGACCATTACGCCAGAGATACCATGCGCCCACCGTCTGCACTATGCCCTGGGGACGAGATGTCCCCTCCCAAATACCTAGTTTCGGTGGTCTGAGATGTGTTATCTCATAAGAATATTAGAAGACTCACATTCATGCAACTCATAGCAAGTTCTAAACATCAATATAAATCATAAGCATGGTGAAACAACAAAATTGCAAATTAATATGATGAATGGTGGCAACGATATCTTTATCATAACAAAGCGAAAATAGCACTAATATATAAGCGACTAGTCCAAATGGCAAAAAAGACAAACCAAATAAGTAAAAAGTGATCTATTGCAATGGAGCAATGGGACTAGTTGCACATTAGCAATTTCTCTGAAAGTTTAGATCAATTTATGCAATGTAAACATTGCTGTCAATCGAAGTTTCAACAATTAACTAGCCAGTTGTGTCTGCCTCCGAGTAAAAGGGAAGATTTCAAAGCCCTGTGAGTTCCCACAAATTGTTCCAAATAAAGAAAATGTATATCCATTGATTACAGGCCTGCCTGAAGAGACAATTTTGAGAGATTTTATGAGCAGTTGTTGACACAATAACTAATAATAAAAGAGGCGTTATGGTTAACAACCTCTTATGCCAGTTCAACAAATAAAAAAAGACAAATATTTGAACAATACTCTTATGCTAGATACCAACACAAATTTTCTCCAAGAAAATATTGGCATTTTCCTCCAGTGATTTTCTTTTTGCTGCTAAACAAACATCCGAAAAAACAAAGTAATATTTCAGAAAAAATCCTTATTCGGAATTTTGCAAGTTCATGAAAAAGGTCCTTCCATGTTTCACAAGCAAGCATCGCAAAAATCTGCTTTCACCAAAAAATGTACTAGATTTGACAAGATCACGAAACAACAGCAGCTAAGCTTGATATCAAGTTCTCTTCTTTGCAATAGATGAGCCTACCAACCAAACAAACAAACTCCACAAAATGAAACCGTTAAGCACGAGAACAACGGGGAAAGTGGTCGTAAAATCAGACGAACACCAGGTTGAAGGTCCAAAGAGGGTTCCAAACGAGGATCAGACACTTCCATAAGTAAAAAAAAAAAGTGTAACAAGGAGATCAAAGAACGAACCCTTGAGAGCAGATCGGCGTCCGAGGGCTAGGCCCGCGAGACAACCAGCGACCGCCGAAGCAGACAGGACGACAGGAGCGACACCTACGCCGTGGCGACGGCAGACCAGAGTCTGGCGGCGTCCCGGGAAAGCGGATCCGCGTGCGTCGCCGGAGCGATGGAAGAGAGAGACAGAGACAGGGCGAGGTAGTAAAAGGGCGGAAGAGGACAAGGGCGAGAAAGCGAGCTTGAGGTAAAGCGGCCTTGTCGGGATGTAAGTCGGAATTTAATCCGAAAAAACTGAACTACAAAATTCCACGACCCCTGTCGCGTCGGAGACAGCGAGGAAGATACAATGCGGTAATAATTGGACAGCGAGATGGGACCAACATCGAGCCAGACACAAAACAGCGGTTCCCAGCTCGATATTGGAACGTAAAAAGCGCGCCGGTTGGTTTGCTATTTTTTTAAAATAAAATTGTCATTTAACTTAAATATTATATCATTAACTCCTGAATAGAATCATGAAAAACATAGGCAAGTAATAAATCATGTAAAATGATCCAGATTTATATCCATATTTATATTTGATCCTAAAATTGAGTAGATGAGTGATAGGTAAAGAGACAAATATTAACAGAGAAAATACATAGAGTTGAAAACGGTGAACCTGTCTACATCATACAAAAAGCAAATAAGAACGTTAGAGTGAGAACTAAGGAGAGAGTATCTGACATAGACATTCCGACACTTAAGTTAGAATAAGCCGTAAACAGGAAAAAAGATAAACAATATAATAGTAGTATAGATGTGTGTGTATACATGTACCTAGCCAACAGAGAGTACCTTTTTTATATCATCTCTCATAATCTTGGCAATAATGAGGCGTTAGAGAATGTCTGATGTCAGAATTGTAAGTACATCATGATAGTTTTGATGTGATTAACCAAGTCAGAGTTAGGTCATGTTATATTTTGATGTCCTATGTCTAAGTGTGCAGGAACTTAAGAGCACAGAAGATCGAGCGAAAGACGCAGCTAACGATAAGGACGACATGAGAGAGAGTCGACGGGCTCAGTATAAAATATTTTTTAAATTTAAAAGGATTTTATTTTTTAAAATTTTTCTTATGTGGAAGTCATGGTTTAAAAGAGACTACAAAATATTAAGAGAAGAGATTAATCTCTTTCCTTATTTGTAGATAAAAATGATGGTTTTAATTTTGACGAAAACTTTCCTTATTTGAAAATCATCCACATGTTTAAAAGAATATTTTAAATTATAAAAATTTCCTTTTATAAACTACCATGAAGGGATTAAAAGGAGAAATTTTATTTTTAAAATTTTTCCGGAAGCAAACTAGGAAGCTTTAATTTTTCTAGCGAAAAAATTCTTTATTTGCTTGTGTTGATGTGGCCGGCCATAGAGAGGTGGTAAGGAGATTTTAATTTAAAATTCCTTAGTAAACCATTGACAAGGAAATAAGGAGTTTTAATTTTGGTGAAAAATTTCCTTATTTGTCATGACCAAGGATATAAAAGAGAGGGTAGGGGTGCCTTCATGGGATAACCTCTATTCTATTTCCTCCCCTCTCTTCCTTGGTGTGGCCGGCCATCATCCCCTTCTCTTTTCTCTTCTCTCCATCTTGTGGCCGAACCTCATCTCATCCTTGGAGTTCTTGTGGTGGCCAGATCTTGCTTGGAGAAGAAGGAGAGAAAATGAGGCGATATTTCTAGCATCCCTTGGAGCTTGGTGGTAGCCGAATCTCTTCATCCTTGGAGGAGCTTTTGGTGGCCGAACCTCTTCATCCTTGGAGGAGCTTTTAGTGGCTGAAACTAGGAAGGAAGAAGAAGGGCTTGGGTGGTTCTCATCTCGGTAGATTGCTGCCCACACAACGTCCGAGATAAGAAGAGGAATACGGTAGAAGATCAAGAGGTCGTTGCATACAAAGGAAGGTATAATTAGTAATTAATTTCTGCATCATACTAGTTGTTTTTCTTTTGTATGAATTCCAAACACAAGAGGCATTAGTTCTAGTTTTCGAATTTGTTTTCGAGTTTGTGTTTTTCTTACTTTGTCGAATTTGTGATTCGATTGTTCTTTTTAGTTAACCTAGAGTTATTTAAGGAAATTAAATATTAGTTTTCCTTAAAAGGCTTTGTCTAGGCGGTGGTGGTTGCTCTCATATCCAAGAAGGTCATGTGCCTCGCCATGTAGTCCTGGAAGCCAATTTTGGAAATTAATATTTAATGGAATTAATAACATAGGTGGATTTGAATCAATAATGTTAAGTTCCGCTTGTGATTCAAATCTAAACCATTAAGAACAGATAAGTTAAATTTGGAATCAACGATGTTAAGTTCTGTCTGTGATTCCTAATTTAACTTCTAAAGAACACAATAGGTTATTTAAGGAAAGGTTCGACACGTGTACAAAAAAAAATTTATACAGTGGAACCGGTACGATTTTCCTAGAGCTAACCAACAGTTCAAGCACTTGGAAACCTTCTAGACGCCCCGATCAGAGCTATAAATACAACCCTTATCCTAGTAATTAAACAAAATACTTATAAACAACTCTCTTTCTATTTGGTTTTGTAACTGAATGCTTTAACTGCTATAAGAGACTTCTCTGCCTGAAGGAAATTAGATAGTGAGCCTTCAACATCTTGAATTAGCAATCCCCTTATTGCAAACCAAATAAACCTCTCTATGCCTCTTCTTTCTCTTTTAATTATTTCCTTTTGTACAAGTGTTGTTTTAATCAAGCTATAAAGATCAAGAAATGTTTGAGTTTATTTGTGTTGGGTAATTCACCCCTCTCTTACCGATTGCAAGGGACTAACAAAAATATATTGGGTAGTGAAGGATGTACGACAACCCTCCCCTAAATATAGGAAGGTTCCATTGCATGTATACGTCAGACTAGCGGAATATTTTATAGTAAGTAGTCATTATTTTCTAACATAATATTGTGATTCTCTTACAATGTTGTCTCCTAGAGAGAGTCTGATCGGCTTGGAGCCGATCCGATTTATGCTAGGAGTCGTGCACATAAGAAGCAGAAAGTTGAGTCCCATAAATTTGACTGCCTCTCGGACTGATTGGGTTTATGCTAGGAGTCATGCCTATGAAAAGTGTGGAGCTGAGCCCCGTAGGTTCGATCAGCTCTGGGCCCAATCGGATTTATGCTAGGAGCCTTGCCCATTAGAAACGGGGAGTTGAGTCTCACAGGTTTGATCGCCTCTCGGGTCGATCGGGTTTATTCTGGGAGTCTTGCTCATGAGAAGTGGAGAGTTGAGTCCCGTAGATCCGACCAGCTCTTGTGTCGATCAAGTTTATGCTGAGAATCTTACCTATGAGAAATGGGGAGCTGAGCCTCGTAGATCCGGCCAGCTCTTGTGCCCATCGGGTTTATACTGAGAGCCTTACCCATGAGAAGTGAGGAGCTGATCCCTGTAGGTCCAACTATCTCTTATGCCGAACGAATTTATGCTGGGAGCATTGCTCATGAGAAGTGGGGAGCTGAGCCCCGTAGGTCTGACCGGATCTTGGGCCGATCAGGTTTACATTGGGAGTCTTGCCCATGAGAAGTGAGGAGTTGAGCCCCATAAGTCTGACTGGCTATCGAGCAGATCAGGTTTATGCTAGGAGCCTTGCACATGAGAAGTGGGGAGTTGAGCCTCGTAAGTCTAACCGGCTCTGGAGTCGATCAGGTTTTTGGTGGGAGTCTTGCCTGTGAGAAGCAGGGAGCTGAGTCTCGTAGATCCGACCAACTCTCGGGCTGATCAAATTTATGTTGGGAGCTTTACCCATGACAAGCGAGGAGCTAAGCCACGTAGGTCCCACTGGCTCTTATGTCAATCAGGTTTATGCTCGGAGTTTTGCTCATGAGAAGTAGGGAGCCTTGCCCATGAGAATTGTGGATTTAAATCCCTATATGTCCGACCGACTCTTGGTCTGATCAGGTTTACACTGGGATTCTTGCCCATGAGAAGTGGGGAGTTGAGTCTCATAGGTCTGATCGACTCTCGGACCGATCGGATTTACTCTGGGAGCCTTGCCAATGAGAAGTGGGGAGTTGAGTTCTATAAATTCGACCGACTCTGGGGTCGATCAAGTTTATACTGGGAGTCTTGCCCATGAGAAACAGGGAGCTGAGTTCTATAGGTCTGACTGCTTTAAGACGATCGGGTTTATGAAGGAGCATTGCCCATGAGAAGTGGGGAGCTAAACCCCGTAGGTTCGACCAACTCTTGAACCGATTAGGTTTATGCTGAGAGTCTTACCCATGAAAAATGAGGAGCTGAGTCCCGTAGTTCTGACCAGCTCTTGGGACGATGAAGTTTCTGCTGGGAGTCTTGCCTATGAGAAGTGGGAAGCTGAACTCCATAGGTTCGGTCAGCTCTAAGTCTGATCAGATTTATACTAGGAGCCTTATCCATGAGAAGTGGAGCATTGAGACCTATTGAAAGTGGTCCGTTCGGATACATACACCCTGATTTTGACTGTCACCTTATCTTAACTTTTAGTGTCATCTCACCTTGACTTTGAGTATCTCATGATCTTGATTATTAATCTCATATTAACTTTGGGTTTACTCACCACATTCCATATCAATATTCAAAATCATCCTGTGCCCACGGATGGGTCTAGTGGCTAGCGCATGAGGTGTTGCCACAATGAGGTATGGGGTTCGAATCTCGGCAAAGCCGAGGTAAATACCTCCTTTATTTGCTAGTCACTATTCCAAAGGCTAGTAGCCGTTCGTGATTTACCTCCTCCGTGTTGGCCCTAGGACGGATTGGCGGGAGCACTGGGGGTGGTATATTCACCTTTTGCCACAATATTCAAAATCATCCTTGAACAAAATCGAGTCATTAGACTTTAGAATACTTGTTAATAAGGTTTGCTATTCAACTTATCGTAGATTACTTACTAATAATGATTTCCGTTGTTCAGTTGGTTTTGACTCTAGAAATACTTGTTAACAAGATTTGTTATTCAACTTATTATTTCCAATGTTTAAGTGGGTTGATTTTTGATAGATATATATCCTTTAAAAAAAAATTATTCCACTCCCTAACTAACTTAATAATTAGAGGTGTAAATGAGTCAAGTTGCTCGTGAACTATTCGAACCTCGATTCGATAAAAGTTCGTTTGAGCTTGTTTAATTAGGTTCGTTAAGATAAACAAACCAAGCTCAAGCTTCATAATATTCGGCTCGTTAGCTCGTGAACATGTTCGTTAAGCTCATGAATCAATTTTTAAATAAAAAAATAATAATTTTGATATTGAATTTATAGATTTTACACTCTATTTATGAAAAACATAGATAAATATATTAAATTTATTTATTATAATAAAACTATAAATTTTAACAAGAATATTATAATTTTTTTAAATATATAATTTAATTTTTAATGAATATTTTAATTTATAATTTATATTTATTAAGTTCGTTTAGGTTCGATAAAAACTCGAATAAGCTCGTGAGCCATGAATATATTCGTTAAATAAAACTCGAGCTCGGCTCGATTATAAACGAACCAAACTCAAATATCCAAGAGTTCGACTCGACTCGATTACATCCCTATTAATAATCAATTATAAATTAATTTCATAATTTATCTTCCTTTATATTATCTAAGATCCAGCATAATCCCCTTGTCTACCATACCTTGTCTACCATAAATAATGATTCCTTAAAAAGTCATGCGTGAGTTCGATCGTATGCAACTACCAACCTGTGCTCTATTTTAAATTTTCATTTAATTAGAATTTAATGCTATACACAACCCAAATTCGATCTTACCTCACCTTCTCTCCATTCATGTCAGAGCATGAAGCGTTGACCCTGTTCCTTCACTGTTTAATTTTCCAATCAGCGTTGACAATCTCGAAATGTATTTATAATCTTTTTATTTTTTAAAACATGTTGCTCACTGCCCAGTTTGTGTAGGTTTTAAACGACCTTGTGTAGTTGTGTTGTGAAATGGACACCATTAATACCTTAAATTATCCATTAGTGATTATATTAATCAAAACAATGTAGCGGACCTAAGAAAACGGCCGTTTAAATAAGCCACTATCTCTCAATTTATCCGCTAGTAGAAAATTTACTGATCGATTCGAAGAATAAAATTTCTCAAATAATAATAATAATAATAATAATAATAAATAAGTCAAACAATTCCAATTAATTAAACCCACTTTTAAAAATAAGTGTCGGTGCTTGCTTCGATGATTCAATTACGTAGCGGTACCATCACCGCCTTGTAATCGTTCCGCGTTAGCTGAGTAGAGCAGAGGGAGATCCCCGTGAGTGTTCTACGTCGAACTACCACCTCGTTTCTTCCACAGAACCAGATCTTCAATTTCTTTCCATGGATGATAGTGGTTGCGATTTAGATCGATGTTACTTTACTATGACCAAGAAAAAGAACGAGAAAATACGTCGCTCACCTAGTTGGAAGAAGCCTTGATTCCAGAGAAAGAGGAAAACGCAATGGCTTTTGGAGGAGGGCGGTGAGATACACCTCCCCGTTCTTGAGGCCGCGGGTGTCGGTCTTGTCGGCCACGGCCCACTTGATACGGCGGTAGCCGAGACGCGTGATGATGGGGGCGTACACGGCGTCCAGGTCGTCGCCACGGCAGAAGAAATGGTCCACCCACAGCATCCCGCCGGCGCGAAGCACCCGGTCGGCGTCGTACAGCAGGAACTCCAAGGCCGGCACCGGGATCCACCGGTTCACGGCGTGGCCCGTGCGCACCAGATCCAGAACCCCGTCCTGGACCGGGAACCGCTGCTGCAGCGGCGCGTGCATCGGAACCACCGCCCGGAGAGCGGCCGCCTCGCTGTAGGGCGCCCCCAGATCCAGCGTGATGGTCAGCAAAGTAGCATTGGCGAGCCGCCGGAGCTGCGCCGCGAGAGTGCCGGTGCCGCCGCCGACGTCGAGGCCGAGGCGTATCGGGGCAGAGCCGGAGGATCTGGCGAGGCTGAGTAGCTGGGTGAGGGAGATATCGAGGACGGAGTGGGCGGAGAGGAAACGAATCGATTCGACCTTGGGGTCGAAGCCGAGGGAGGCGGGGAGGCAGGAAAAGGAGCGGCAGGAAGAGGAGGAAGGCCAGAGGACGGCGGCGTCGGGAAGGGGGGCGAAGGCGTCGGAAGGGAGTGAGGTTGGAGGGTTCGGGGCGGTGGGGGAGAAGCAACGACGGCGAGGGAGCGGGTGGCAACCGCGGAGGATAAGGGCCTCGGCGAGGCCGCGGGCGTCGTCGTGGGGGCAGGCTGTGTAGGGGGTGTAGTTCATGTAGCGGTGGAGGAGGTCGGGGTGGTCGGAGCAGGCAGAGGCGAAGGGGGCGATGCGAGCATAGACAAGAAGCTCCGGCGGAGGCGCTGTGCGGGAGGAGGCGGAAGTGGAGGAGGAGTTGGAGCGAAGGCGGGTGAGGTGGGAGATAGTGGCGCGTATGGCGTAGAGCTGATGGAGGAGGTGGTCAGGGACGTCGGGGGAAGCGGAGGAAGTTGCGACGGTAGGGAGGCCTCGAATGGAGGAGAGATGATAGAGGGAGAGGATATTGGTGGCAACCGTGGCGAGCAAGAGAAGAAGGTAGAGGCCCATTCCGACCGCCATAGCCTCGCTTGCTCACTCACTCGTAGAGTCGAAATCAAGGCATTAACTTTCAGGTGTGGCGGTTGAAGAGAAATGGGAGGAGGGCTCACTCACTAGTAACTGGTAATGGCAATGGGAGGGCTGAAGAGAAATCCCGTGACTGGAGCTGGGCAGAATTATCATGCCTCATGTGACGCTATCTCGCCGCCATGATTTGGATTTGTCTGCTGTTAAAGTTGAAGATAATACTAACAGTAAACATACGAATTATCATGCCTCCTGGGAAAAATCTCATTAAAATCCCCACAGGTAAACTACATTATGATGAATAGCAGGCAGTATCGAGGATAGAGCAACACCTCAGCATCTATAAAAAAAAATTATGAAAAATAGCAGAGAAATACAAGATACAGTAGGCAGAAAGTCACCTAAAGCATTACATACTTTTCCCAGGAGTCTCGGAACCAGCAAGCTTTCTCCTCTGCTGATGTTCTGCAACTTTATAATCCACAACCTCCCGAAACAACTCAGAATTCAATTCGCACTCTTTGCTTCCATAGACAGCGGCCTGAACACTGGCCATCAGCTTCGCAATTTCCCTACCAGAAAATCCTTCAATCTTGGCAGCAGCTTCTCGAATCACCTCGTCTGATATGCCTTTGATGATTATTTTCTCCTGTTGTGGCCGGAATAAACTAAACCAACCAGACTTGCTCTGCCCAGCCTTGGCAATATATTTGTCCAGATACAACTTGAGCAATTTGCATCGCTCTTCTTCCCCGGGCAATGGGAATTCAAGTACCTCATCAATGCGATCAGCAACAGCAGAGTCAAGATCGCCAGGTCGGTTGGTGGCGAGGACAAGCACAATGTCCTTCGATTGGTCCCCAGTGCGGAAAAGGAGAGCATTAAGAGCACTCCTTTGGGCTTCACTCATGTAGGTCTTATTGCGCCTGAAAAATAAAAAACTCATTTCAAGTCTTTTATATTTCTAAACAAATATCCCGAGACTGCCTATGTAAAGGGAAAGCAAAATATAGAGAACAATATATACGTGAACCACTGCAACAGAGAAGACAGCAGAAACCAAAAAATTGATATATGTACTTGGAGATTATGGAGCAAGTAACAAAGTGAATTTTTAGTGAATGCAGGAGCCTAGATGATCGTATAGTTAGCATGTCTTGGGATTCTAAGACACAAAAGGCAACCCAATGCAAATCGTGGCAATGTGCCTCGGCTAAAAAATTTGACTAACTGACAAATTCCACATTACAGTTTCATAAAGTACAATATAAAGAGAAAGATGACTTACTCACACAGGAATGCATCCGCCTCATCGATGAAAAGAAGCAAACCTCTTTTGGATTTCTTGGCCCAATCAAACAATTGATGTATTTTGGTCACGGCTTGTGAACCCAATGGTGCAACGTCACCTCCAGTCATCAATGCATAATCTAGGCCCTGGAGAAAAATCAAGCACCACGTAAGTGCAACTGACTTTACAAGTATTTCTCAAAATGGACAATCATAGAGTGACATACAGATTTTTGAGATAATTCTCGAGCGGCCATAGTCTTTCCTGTACCAGGGGGGCCATAAAAGAGCATGTTACGAAATGGAGCCTGATGAGTCTTTGTGTTTGCAGTTGCATTGGCAAGTTGTTCGATTCTTTTTTGGAGGGATGGATGGAGAATTACATCACCTAAACCATGTCCCTTCTTTCCTGAATCTTTCCCTTTCAATTTGTTTGATGCAGAGCTAACAACCCGAGAGAAAAAACCAGACCAGGGGTATTTTCCTCGGGATGACTCTCTGATTAGTGATGGTTGACCCAAGATTCGGTCAACATATCCCCAGACAACTCTTGCACCTTCTCTGACAATTAATTATGACATAAAATATAAACAGAGATTCTAGATTAAGCAGGACTCAATTATAACAAGCAAAGAGGTCCAATAACTGCAGAGTAGCAATCTTAAAAGCATTGCAAGAACCATGTTTCACAACCAAACACAAAATCAGGAAAACCAGAGGCAATCATGTGGGAACTTATTACAAGAAAGATTCAAGTTGAAGAATATTAACAAGCTTAAATTTGCTGGAAACTTTCAGTTATTTTTTCTGAGATTGTTTTGAACTTTGTGTGCATGTTTTGCAATATGCACACTGGTAACTCAGAATTGTCGGATGAGATTTAAGTCATTAACTATAAATTTATCATCGCTGTAATATCTCAGTTTTCTATGGTTCTTTAGTTTTTACCGTCTTCACAAAAAAACTATCATCACCACAAAAACAATACTAGAACTTCACATCATCGACCTATTGAAGATCCAAATATATTTCATACTATTTTAAGTTTTTTAATATTTAAGTTATTTTTAGTATTTAAGGTATTTTTTGTAATTTCTGTCTTTCAGATTTTGAATCCATTTAGAATTTTGAGTTCATTAAGAATTGTTTCTTTCTTTTATGATTTCTTTCCTTTCTTTGTGTATTAGGATTTGGACTCTATATAAACAATTGTTTGAGTTGATGTAAAACAAGTTCTTTTTTATTAATAATATTTTCGGCAATGCCGTCTATTTTCTTATTTCCTAGTATTCTTCTTTGAATCAACAGGTTGTAGAAGATTCCTTCCGGTATTCATACATGAATCAATAGATAAAAGTTTACTCGGTTCGACTGAGGAAGCCTCGCACCGTGAACGTAGCACCTAAGATGAGATACTCGAAGATAGACAAGTCAAAGAGTTATCTCAGCGTCTAGCGGTGCAAGATCTTGAAGATCATGAGGTATATGATCGAGGTTGTGACAGAGAGATTCCGACTGAGGAAGCTTCATACTATGATCGTATTGCCCGAGAACCTAAAGGTAGTAAGTTCTTTTATTTTAATTTGGAAAAAAAAACCTTAAAAAAGATGTGGACGACAAGATCAAAATAATCGGTGATTCAATTTACGATGAAAACAAGACCGAGTCAACTAGCGAGCAAGTTTATGACGATGACGAGGTGAATGAAGTTGTTGACGACAAAGATGCATATCAAACTTTTTCTAGAGTGATTGAGAATGCAAATGTCATAATGGCTACTTATGAAGATGCCCTTCTCAATGATGTCCAAGTTTACCCAGAAAAGGGAACACTTGACCTTTTCTACTAGATGGCATGGTTGGCCTTTCACTTTGACTAACTTTGCTAAGATGTACACAACTAAGTTTGGAGTTGACGAGACCAAGATGATGGAGAGGCTTTGGGGTGAGAATTTCTTTGACCCGGCCACTAAGCAATGGACTACTAAGAGTAGTGGGCCTCCCCCATGTAAATGTGGATTCATTCAATTCTGTTACGAGCAAATTAAGCAGATTATTGCCACCCACATGAATGATTTGAAGGATAAGTTATGGCCAATGCTGCAAAAGCTTGGTGTCACCATGAAGTCTGATGAGATAGAGTTGATTGGAAAGGCATGAAGAGGGTCATACAGGCTTGGTAGCCGGCAAGTAGTGCCCTTCTTAAAATGATGATCTTCCACCTTCCTTCTCCTTCCAAGGCACAGATGTATCATGTGGAGAACTTGTACGAAGGTCCACTTGATAATATATATGCCAATGCAATCATAAATTGAGATCCAGAGGGCCTTCTTATGTTGTATGTCTCAAAGATGATTCCAGCTGGCAGGTTCTTTGCTTTTGGTCAAGTTTTATGTGGAAAGGTTTCAACGGGTACGAAAGTAAGGATTATGGGGCCCAACTATGTTCCAGATCAGAAGAAAGATTTGTGCATTAAGACTGTGCCATTGCCGTGAACTGTTATCTAGATTAGGGATGACAATTTCCTTCGAAGCCGATAGAGAATCCGACATCCAACCCGAATGGAGGGTATGGAGGAATTTTTTGGACCCAATTAATAATTGGGTAATTGGGTATGGAGATTTTCGGATACAGGTATGGAGGTGAGTCTAGTAAAATTACTCATATCCGACCTGAATATCTAATTAAATTAAATTATATATATATATATATATATATATATTCTTTCATTTCACCAACAACCAATTAAAGGAAAAAATACGAAAATAAATCTAATCTTCTTCTCCTTCTCAACTTCTCCCCTAGTAACCTATAGATATTTATTTTGTTTTTGTTGAATTATATTTTTTTGGATATGATAGTAATTCTAATATACTTTTGTTGAATATGGTAGTCGGATGAAATGAAGAAAATTATTAGTATAAAGGATATCAAATCGTCTGATGGGGATGGGGATGGGGATGAGGATGGATATTCATCCTTCGATGGGTATAGAGATGGGATGAAAGTTGAATACCCGATAGGGATAGGGATAGGGATAGGGATAGGGACAAGGATAGGGATGGATATAATAAATAGGGATGGCGATAGAAGATATGAACTCCAACCCAAATCCAACTCATTGTCATCCCTAATCTGGATGGGCAAGAAGCAAGAATTCAAGGAGGATGTTCCTTGTGGAAATAAGGTGGCCATGGTTGGCTTGGACCAGTTCATTCGAAGAATGCTATTTTGAAAATTGCCAAGTTGATTACGAAGAATGCTATTTTGAAGATTGTCAAGTTTATGTCAGATGATCTTCCTTGGGATACCACCTGATATTATTCTATACTGAGGACAAGTAGTTTTCAAATCTAGGGTGACTGATGCAAGAGGATCAAAAAATCTTTCATACTATTTTTAATAATTTGAGTTTTTTTCGTATTTAAGGTACTTTTAGTATTGAAGATATTTTTGGTAATCTCTATCTTTTGTTTTTTGGATTTTGAGTCCATTTAAGATTTTTAGGATTTTGAATCCATTAAGATTTTTTCCTATCTTTTAGGATTTATTTCCTTTCTTTGTGTACAAGGGGTTTGGAGTTTATATAATAATATAAACAATTGTTTGAGTTGACATAAAAAAAAAATTGCATTAATAATATTTTCGACAGTGCCGTTTGTTTTCCTATTTCCTAATATTCCTCCTCAAATCAACAAGTTGTAGAAGATTACTTCCGATATTCTTGCACAAGTCAATGGATTCAATAGCCCACAACATAATCGTTATCCCGCCCGGCGTCGATTTTGCTATTAAATCGACAACTTAAATAAAAGATTAAAAACTCATTCAAGTTTATAAATCTAAGAAGCCAATTTGTCTAAGAATACCCTTTATAACTATATAGTATTAGTTTATTGTCTGATACACAAGCTGATAATCTATTTGACAGATATGATTGATACTAGACGTAAATGCACCTTACATAGTCTGGCAAGCATTACCACAAATCTAGTTTAAAAGAAAACTGCATCGAACATTTTGAATATAGTTGGATCTACTGGCTAGGAAAAATAAAGTAAAATCATTTGCATTCAGTTTCTCAAAAAACTTTTCAAGCACATAGGATAGGTCTTCCATTTAACCATTCATTTACCTTGTTGTGTAAACCCCCGCAGCAAGAGCAGTTACACCTCCAACAGCTACAATCAACTTGTTCTGGTCGGTGAGTATCGCTCTTAAGCCACCTGAACAGCATTGAATTTGAATATAGAGTTTAATTATGATTCGAAATGTCAGTAGAAGTTAAAAGAACAAACAGAGATGCATTAAAAATGCCATCTGACATATTTGCAAATTGAACACATGAAAGAGAAATGACAGGAAATCCTTGTCAAACATAAATCTAATAGAATACCTTAAATCATAATTTAAACAAGATATATCAGACATAAGGAAATTTCTCCATCACAATTCTAAAGAAGTTAAATGTTATTCTCCGAGAATTGTGCAAGGCAATTAGAAAATGAGGTAGCGAAAATGTTAGTGTAGCTTCAATAGATTATAAAATAGAATAACATAGATTAAATATGATATGGACAATTTTAAAGACACTTAATAGATTCTTGAGTTGCCATGTAGGGAGTGAGACCTCAAAGCCTCTTGTTAGCATAATAAAAAATAATTTAAAACATCCATATATGACTTGTAAAATACCTTGTACAGAATTTAATAAGGGGGATAACATCCATACATTCATATCCAAATAGCTAGGACAAACACAGATTGTCGGTGTTGATTTTGTGTTTAAATACTGCACTCAGCAAAGGGATAACTAATTGAATTCATACTAGCAGTGAAGTAAATCCCCATCAGCAATTTAATAATGGTATAGCTATTGGTGATAAGTTTTGTTTCAGAAGCTCTGGTCCACATCCATCATCAACACTTTTAAAGAGACATTAAACGGTGTGCTCATCAAAAGACATCTGAACGCAAAATACTACAGCTGTAAACCAACATTAGCAGATCTTATAATATTATAAAATCTGGCAGCACGTTCAATATCACAAGCTCAAGTTCCAGTCAGTTTATGGCCAAGGAATTATAGCAAAGGCAGAAAAATGTTGAGAGTTGAACATTTCATTACACCAAACAAAATAAAATTCCCAGAATATAAAATCCTCTCCACGGTACTAAGTTCCTAGTTCCTGACAGTTATAGAAATCAAGAAATTGCGAAAGTGAAAGAGAACATCAAGAACAACCAAATAAATGATAAACAAAAAATTCAAAATATATCATAATAGCATTATGCTCTCCTTTTAAGTTATTAAAATGGAAATGATATGAAGACATTGATTTTTAAAATGAGAACACTATGAAAATGGGGGAATTTTGCAGTCCAAAGCATGCACGTTGCATAAACTGAGCTGATTAGATAAGCATAAAGAGAACTACTGTGACGTGCCTTTTCTCATATGTTTCAATTATCATAGCCCCATTAGATATTGGAAGCAGTATTTGAAGCATTGTGAATGCAATCGTGTCAAATAAAAAATCAACCGTGAGTATAATCATCAGATAAACAACTCACCCACATACATGGTCACAACAAATTTTGCAAGGAAGCAATAATTATAGAAAGCCTAATTAGGTTTGTTAGCATGAGTCAACTGACAATACTAATTTGGTGGCACTAATTAGGTTTGTAAACTACCCTGGTTGGATTTTAGCAGAAACCAAACCCTGATTAGAATCTTTCAAGTCAGGAGGTAAAATCAATCTGATCAGGTTCAAGTCAGCTGGGTTTCATTTGTTCTATTTCCAATATATTAAATGATCATAGGGCCAACTGGACTCAAAATCAAGAAGAATTAAGCTTGTCAAAGGTCTTCTTTGGAAATTTCTAAGTATTTTTATAGTTAAACATTTATGTAATTCTTCTACAACTAAAATCTAGTCCGGTAATACATAATGACTGACCACAGAACCTGAACTGAATGTTCAAAAAATGTTGACACGAAACTCAACTCTTAACCTTTGAATCCAGTCAAGCCAGATTCTTTGGAAACCTCTACGTCCAAAAAACATAACACTCATGTGAGCACAGTATCTCATTAAATTAAAATAACAGGCTAATACAAGTATATTATAGAGAATGATCTGGTATCAAGAAGCATCAATAGAACAGTTTACTGCAAAACTTATCCAGGAATCTGAGACAATGACCTTGGAATCATCCTTTAGCACTTTGAAAGCATTAACACTGTACCTCCAATATGGTCAAAGGTTGTATTAATTGCTGATATCCACTTCTCTCTCTCAGCATTTGCCCGTTCTATCAACATTCTTTTGTTTACTTCTTCAGCTAGTTTTGCTTCATGTGCTCTTCCTTCAGCTTCTGCCAATGCTTTCACTCTGATAGTTTCACGTTCAATCTCTGCCTTTTCTCGCTCTGTCTGTCTACGCTGTGCTTGAATCTGTTCCTCTGTAGCACGACGAATCTGTTCTTGTCTAATTGATGATTCTTCTTGCAATTTCACAAGCTCTTGATTTCTTGCCCTTTGACTCTCATGCTCTGCCTGCATAAAGAAACAAAACAGAATTAACATAAGGAAATTTGAAAAAAAAAAAAATATATATATATATATATATATATATCAGTTTACCTGCATTCTCTTTCTTGCTAATTCATCTTCATATCGAGCCATTTGAGCCTTTGTTTGGGCCTGTTGTTGGACTAACTTTTTCTGTTCCTCATAGATTACCCTTTGCCTGTCCTGCAAGACGGTGACATCAGCAACAAATAAAGAAAATTTCAATATGCTAATCTTATTAAATAGAAGTTGGGGAATGAAGTACGTATAACCCATATCAAAATAATTTCGAGATGTGTGAAATGATAATCAAACAAATAGTGTGAGGTGAACAAATAAAGCAAGATGTGATATCAGCTACAAATAAAGCAAACTTCAATATGCAAATCTCAATTAAAAGTTTAAACATGAAGTCTGTATGACAACCCATTTCATCTATTAGAACATGAGAATTTTGAGAAGTGCATGTTAATGAAACAAATATTATGTGCAGCAAACAGGATGATCTCAGAAGGTGATCAACTAGTGTTCTAGTTATTCCTCCTAAGCTCATGTCCCTTGACACCTCATAGTTAACCGACAAGGTATTTACCTTATGACAGTTAATGATACACATTGGCAATTAATTATCTTCTCACATGTTTTCTTGTACTTGCGGTTGACAGCAAATCCAGAAATGATGAGATGAATGTCTTGTAGAAATAAAACAAATTTGAAAAGATGCCACAATTAGTCTTTCCTTACGAGGACCAACGTAGGTTACTATGAAGGGCTAACCAGTTAAGATATATGAAGTATTCTATCCACGGAGGAGCAAGAATCTATGGGATGCAGCTCAAACTAAGCAATCAGGATTGACAAAAAATTGAGATATTCCCAAATTGGAATCTTACAGTTTCATGCTGAGCTTGCAAGGCCTGAAACTCTGCCTTCTTTGCCGCGGACTCTTCTTGCCTTGTCTCTTCTTGTTTCTTCAATAACTCAAACACCTAACACCCCGGAAGGCCAAGAAAAGGAGTAAAGTGACATCTTTCAAAATTTTGGAAAAGAAACACCGAATATGATCGCTACACACCTTTTTAGCCTGCGACGAATTGTTGATCTCCCGCAAGGCCTTGGCCCCCCGCTCCAGGGCCTCCGGATCGAAACCCGCGGCAGAAGTGCGAGGATTGTCGTTACGAACACGAGGCTCCTCCTTCGGCGGGGCCTCAGCCGGATGCGGAGGCGGCGGACCAGGTCGGGCAGAGTCGGAAGCTGGAGGAGCAGGCGGAGATGGATTGGAGAATGGAGGGAACCTGAAGGAGCCGCCGTCGGCGTAGGCATGCTCCACAGCGAGGGCTGCCGAAGCGACGGCGGAGGCCAACATTGCCGACCGAAAACCCGCCATGTGAAGGCGAGGACCGAAGGGAGGCGGCGGAGGGCGATGGATGGAAGGCGAGAAGAGCGGCCGAGATTTATGAACGTTCGGAACAGGCAGACGAAATGTGGACCGGGAGAGGAAGACGCTCGGCAGGGTTTACGTTGGCGGCTTCATGGTCTAGGGTTTATCACGAAATGGGTTTGTGGACTCCAGGCTGCTTTCTTGGGTAACAAGTCAATTGATTTTATATGGTGCCCATATGACTTGATAGTTTATTTAAGCCTTAATAAAAGTATTAATTATAAAATCGTAACTATTATAATATAACTGTCGAATCCATTTCAGAGTTTAAATTTAAAATTGACTAATAAAAATTTAAAATCGATGAGACACTAGGCTGATCGTGAATCGGTTTGATGTAGTTATTAGGATAAAAAACTATCCGATTTTATTAGATAAGATAATATAATATTAGGATCTATATTTGGTCTTATATTCGGCGGTTATTATGTATCAGATATCTGATGAGTTGTCAGTTATTTGGATATCCGATACTATATTTAATGAAATATAAAATATAAATAAAAAATAATAAAAAATAAAATATTTTAAAATGATAATAGATATTATTCATTACACGTTGTAACAGCTAATCGCCAGTAGATGCTACAATGTATAGCAGCTTATCGACAGTAACTACTACAACGTGTAGTAATTTATCGACAGTAATTGCTACAAGTAGGGGTGATTACGGATCGGATTGGTTCGGTTATTGGAATAAAAAACTATCCGGTCCTAATAGATTGGATAATGTAATATCAGGATCCTACATCCGGCTCTATATCCGATGGATTTTTTTTCGATTCAGTTCAAATCGGTATAAACAGATTGATCGGTTTGACATGTTTCTGCTCACTTCTATGGGACACTATATTTAAGGCTAACTGTATAATTGTATATCATAGAGATTGATTGATGGAATAGAATGTCATTTTTAAGAAAAAAATTTGAAAGTAACGAGCTTGATTTAAAAAAAAAAAAAAAAAAAAAAAAAAAAAAAAAAAAAAAAAAGCTCCTTTGATTTTTTTTTTTTTTACTTAACATTTCGAGAGAATTGAGACATTTTTAAAATTAAAAAAATAGAAAAAAGATTTGCTTAATTTTATAAATAATTATTGTGTTAGGGAAATAAAATATATAAGATTAACTATTTTTAAGTAATCAAACTGTTAAGCTCTGAAAAATCACACACTGACCAACATGCAGGGAATCCATTATCCATGTCCATGCACGTTCGGTATGAAAGTTTCACGTATCAAAACACCGAATCAGAAATTACATTTAAGAATATTTTTAAACAAAATAAAAGTATAATAATTTTGATAAAAGCCATACTAAATTGATTTGATCACTTAAATATGACTTGACTACGACCACATTTATCCAATCTAAATTTAAGAAAAATAAGTATATAATGCTTTTGCATAAAATTACTATTTATTTAGTTTTTAAACAAGGTCTTAGTTATTTCTTAAAATTCGATCAAAAATAATTAGATAACATGGATCCTAGAATTACTTATATAAGTTTACTGTATGAATCAAAGCACTGATTTCGTTGAGTCTTTCTTCACCGATCCCATTACCATAGTGAGATCTAAATGCAAGGATATTTAATCTTCGGAAGAATAAATCCTTATCTAATAAAATAATTCTGTCCGTACTGAGAGTATCGTATCAATTTTTTTATCACTATATTTTATATTTTATAAATAACTCATTTTATTAAATTTAAATAATATTTTTTATTATTTTCTATATTAATTATTCTAAATTTATATTATCTTTAATTTTTTTTATTATATTTTCCTTTTTTCTATTTTTTATTATTATAATTATAGAGTGAGTGGAAGAATAGTATGGATACAATTTCACCCGAATTCGATGGGTAATCCGTCCATTTCGAATAGAGGATGATATGGAGAGAATTTTTACACCCGATTATAGTAAATAGATATTTGGGTATGGGTATTTCAAGTATGGGTATAAAGGCGAATATGGTAAAATCCTATTCATACCCTACCCGATACCGATATATATAATGTAAGAAACCAAACAATCTGTTGCCGGAGATTTTAGGGGACTTAGTTAAATTTAAAACTTACACAGAATTTAAATTCAACTTACAGTCGAAATAACCTAAGCAGATAATCTCAGGCTGCCAGCAGGGGTTGGTTTCCGTAACGCAGTAGAGCTGAGCGACAGGGCAGGTCTGCAGAGCGGTAGAGCAGGTCTGCAGAGCGGCAGACCAGAGCGACAGACCAAGTCTGCAGAGCAAAAGAGCAGGGCAGGTCTACAGGGCTGGTCTGCAGAGCAGCAGACCAGAACGGCAGGGCAGGTCTGCAGAGCAACAGACCAGAACGGCAGGGCAGGTCTGCAGAGCGGCAGGGCAGAGCAGCAGAGCAGCAGACCAGCGCTGCAGTGCGGAAGATCAGAGTGGCAGAACAGATCTGCAGAGTGGCAGACCAGATCTGCAGAGTGGCAGACCAGAGCAGCAGGTCAGCAGAATAGAAGACCAGGCCTGCAGAGCAGAGTGACCAGGTCTGCAGAATGGAAGACCAGACCTGTAGAGCAGAGTGACCAGGTCTGCAGAGCAGAATGACCAGGTCTGTATGAGCAGGTCTGCAGAAAGGAAGACCAGGTCTATAGAGCAGAATGACCAGGTCTGTTCGAGCAGGTCTGCAGAAAAGAAGACCAGGTCTGCAAAGCAGAATGACCAGGTATGTTCGAGTAGGTCTGCAGAAAGGAAGACCAGGTCAGCAGTGGGGTAGACCAGACAGTAAGTGTTGGAGTGTATACTAAAAGTCTAGCATTTGTAAATATTTAATTTTTGAAATAAAAGAATCACATTGGTCAATATCTGCATTTATTTGTTAAATGTAATTGTTCAATTAATTTATATAGTAGATAACATGGAGTGTGGTGTCACACTCAGAAAATCATGTTGTCGGTTCTTTATAAATTATAAACAGTTTCTCGCGACTAAGATATAAAGGAACAAACTATCAGAATAGTCGTAGTGTAATTAAGTATTAGTTTATCTTGACTAATAAATTACACTAATACACTTTAAGTGTATTGAGTAGGACCATTTAGGTATGTTTTTTTTATACTGACTTAGTAAAAGAACTAAATCTTGGTTATTATGGAAGTGTGTGCTCTTAATCTTAATATAATAACAAGCACATATATTTAATATTTATTTCTTTGATTTATCAAAGGGTGAGGTTTAGCTCGATAAATCAATATGCCCGATAAGTTGGGAAATGATATTACTTATAGTGTGTGTTGTTGATTATAAAAGGAATCTGTGTCCTAGTTATCTAGGATGAGAATGTCCCCAAGAGGAGCTCATAAGGATTGCCATGTTAAACCCTGCAGGTGGACTTAGTCCGACATGACAATGAAGTTGAGTGGTACTACTCTTGGAGCTAGATATTAATTAAGTGAGTTGTCAGTAACTTACTTAATTAGTGGACATTCGTAATCTTAAACACAGGGAGACTAACACACTCATGATAAGAAAGAGCCCATAATGTAATTTGGGATTGGTGCGGTAGTGCAGTAATAACTCTTTAGCGGAATGAGTTATTATCGATGAACTTGAGTTGTGTGTTCGGGGCGAACACGGGATACTCAAGCTCATTGGAAGGCCAAAACCAATTTCTCCTCTAGGTCCCTGTCGTAGCCTCATTATAGCCTCAAGTCCATCCAAATGTAAGGCTCTTCTTGATGTCCAAGAAGGGGGTCAGACCATTGCTTGGTGACCAAGCAATGGCCGACCACATCCTCTTATAGGGGCCGACCCTATTGCTTGATGACCAAGCCTGTAGGGGCCGCCCAAGAATAATTCAAATAGGAGGGTTATTTTGAATTTTTAAAATCTTCTCTTTGAAGAAAACTATAAGTTTTAAAAGAGAGATTTTAATCTTAAAAATTTTCCTTATTTGAATTTGGTCATATGTTTTAATAGAGAGTTTTAAAAGTTTTAAAACTTTCCTTTTTAACCATCTTCATAGTTTAAGAAAAAAAAAAGGGAGATAAGTTTTAAAATTAAAATTTTCTATCATCATGTTAAAAAAGGAAATTTTATAAGAGAGCTTTTTAATTTTTAGAAATTTTCCTTTTTAACTCCTACTTTAGGAAAGAGAGCTTGTAAAATTTTATAAGAGTTTTTCTTGTAAAATTTTATAAAAATAAAATTCCTTTTCCCCCTTGATGAGGTGGCCGGCCACCTTGCTTGGTGCCCAAGCAAGTGGTCGGCCATATTAATTTAATTAAAATCATCACAAAATTAATTTTGGTGATTGATTCAATCAAAAGGAAAGAAAAGGAAAAATTAAAGGGAAAAAGAAAAACTCTTGGATGATTTTATTTTTTATAAAAAAAATTTCCTTATTTGCCTTGGGCATGTAATATAAAAGAAGGGGTGAGGGGCTTCATGAAACACAACTCTTATTCTCTTGCTTGGAGATCTCTTGGTGGTCGGCCCTCTCCCTTCTCTCTTTCCCTTTGCTCTCTTCTCCTTGGTGGTGGTGGTGGCCGAATCTTAGAGGAAGAGAAAGGACTTTTTTGGGTGGTGTTCATCTTGGAGGATCATCGCCCACATGACGTCCAAGGTGAGGCGAGGAATACGACAGAAGATCTCGAGGTCATTAGCTTACAAAGAGAAGGTATAACTAGTAATTTTCTTCCGCATCATACTAGTTATTTTCTTTGTAAGAATTCTAAATACAAGAGGCAATTAGATCTTGTTTTTTCGAATTTATTTTTCGAGTTTGTGTTTTCTTCTTTTTCGAATTTGTGATTCGATTGTTCCTTTTGATTAACCTAGAGTTATTTAAGGAAATAAATATTAGCTTTCCTTAAAAGGCTTTGCCTAGGCAGTGGTGGTTGCTCCCATATCCAAGAAGGTCATGTGTCTCGCCATGTAGTCCTAGAAGCCAATTTTGGAAATTAATATTTATGAAATTAATAACTTAGGTAGATTTGAATCAATAGTGTTAAGTTCCGCTTGCGATTCAAATCTAAACCATTAAGAACAGATAAGTTAAATTTGGAATCAATGATGTTAAGTTCCGTCTGCGATTCCTAATTTAACTTCTAAAGAACACAATAGGTTATTTAAGGAAATGTTCGACACTTGTACAAAAAAAATTTGTACAGTGGAACCGGTACATTTTCCTAGGACTAACCAATAATTGGTATCAGAGCTAGGGTTTGCCTCTGTGTGTTTTAGAATTCAAATAGGTTATGCACATGTCATACATAATTTAGGTAGGAAAAATAGTAGGATGTGCTAACTCTTTGG
This sequence comes from Zingiber officinale, assembly GCF_018446385.1. NCBI lineage: Eukaryota > Viridiplantae > Streptophyta > Magnoliopsida > Zingiberales > Zingiberaceae > Zingiber > Zingiber officinale. Next base: position 85,315,520 of record NC_055996.1, read on the forward strand.
TTGCAGACTCCAACTATTATGGCTTATAGATGTTGTGTGTGATTGGACCGTTGGACATGTCAATGGCATTATTTGTGTTCATAATTGTATGTATCAAATACAGCAGGAGCTGTATTATTTTTAGAATTTTATTTTATGTTCGATCTAGAATACATGTACATTCCCTCGTGGAATATAGGATCGATATATGTAAAATTCTATTTTTGTCGCGGATCGGATTCTTGCGAGGCGTGGTACTTTTGGAGCACCATAAGCGCAGCGGAATAAGAAGCAAGATGGGTGCGATGACTCGACCTGATGGCGGTGGCTAAAGATGGTAGCAGCTAGGGTTGGAGCATACTGAAGACAGTGAAAAGGAAAAGGCCATAATAGTTGGAAAATAATTTTCATATTTATTGCTTTTATTTACTGTGATGTGTGTGTATGCATATATGTATGCTAGTATAGTTTAAAATTCCTCATTTTAAATAACTAAGTGGGAGAGAGATTTATTTTAATAAATTCCACGGTCTCCATTACTGGTTTGTAAGTGATGCAAGCAAACTTGCGCGTTGGCTCTGAGTGTCTTCCTCCATATCGGATGAGTTTATTTGCGGATCACTAGATCAAATTTCCATTTAGGATGACTATAGGAAATTAATTAAGAGCGGGTGATCTTCCCCATCGGAAGGGGCACAATCTTATTAATGGACTTAATGTCAAGTAATGGTATACACTTAGGCACGTCTAATACTATCCTCCCCATCGGAGTCACTGCTATTATTTGTGTGACCAAAGGAAGCCAACTATTAATTTTATTTGTCAAAAAGTTAGGTTGACAAGATAATAAAATTAATGGGTTACACCCTCTTTTTACAAATGTTGAATTTGTATACGTCCACACTATCGTGGCATACAAAATTCACGGTGTTTTGAGATGTTGGTTAATTTAAAATAGTATTGTTTGAGGAATCAGTATTATTCTAAATTTAGAGTCCTGACCAAAGTTATTTTTGTGATTCTTAGGATGACTTTCAACCCACTAACCATTATACTGAAAGAGAACAAACTTACTGGACCCAACTACATAGATTGGAAAAGAAACCTGGACATTATCCTTACTGCTGAAAGCTATAAGTTTGTACTGACTGAGGCTTGCCCTGATGCACCTGATGGTGACTCTACCCTAGACGAGATTGAGTATCATAAGAAATGGGTAAAAGCTGATGAGATGACGTGGTGTTACATTTTGGCATCAATGTCAAATGTATTGCAACATCAACATCAAGATTTACCAACAGCTTATGATATAATGAACAATCTCAAAGAATTCTTTGGGCACCAGAGTCGGACTGCTAGGCAAGAGGCAATGAGAAAGCTAATGACATCCATCATGTCTGAGGGGACACCCGTAAGGGATCATATCCTCAAAATGATGGCGTATCTGAATGAAATACAAGTCCTTGGAGGAGAAATCAATAGGGAAACCTAAGTCGATATAATTCTCCAAATGCTACCCAGAAGTTTTGAGCAATTCCGCCTGAACTATAATATGAACAAAAGAGAGTATACGTTGGCGGAACTTCTGACAGAACTACAGGCTGCAGAAGGAATATTTCGTCAAAGTTCTCAGATTCACTATGCTGAAAATGGTTCTACTTCTAAGCCGAAAGGCAAGAAAAAGAAGAAACAGGTCTTTTCAGCAAAGAAAGTGAATAAACCTCAAGGACAAAAAGATGGAATGAAGAAGCCGAAAGGCAAGTGCTTTATCTGCAAGCAGACGGGGCATTGGAAGGCGGATTGTCCTCGTAGGAATCAAAACAATAAAGGTATATCTCATGCTCTAGTTGTTGAAATATGTTTAGCGGTGTTATCTACCAGCATCTGGTGTGTAGATACGGGAACCATTGATCATGTCTGCAATTCCTTGCAGGGGTTCCAGGAAACCCGACGACTATCTGAAGGAGAGGTTACCGTCTACATGGGCAATGCTACTAAGGTGGCGGCTGTTGCAGTGGGAGATGTCTACTTATCATTTGATAGGAATAGAAAATTGTTTTTAAGAAATTGTCTTTGTGTACCCAGTTTTAGAAAGAATTTAATTTCAGTTTCTAAACTGTATTTGAATGGATATTCAGTTTCCTTTAGTAACAATGTAGTTATAAAGAGAAATAAAATGATTATCTGTTCAGGTGCATTGATTGACAATTTATATACTTTAAATCCAATTTCTCCCACAAAGCAAAATATGGAAATTAATAACACATCTTCTAACTCTAATAAGATAAAAGAACCTTCGGAGATGAATCAAGCGTATCTTTGTCATCTAAGGCTTGGTCATATTAATTTAAGTATGATTCAAAGTCTTATAGCTGATGGACTCTTGGGTTCATTAGAGTTGGAAAATTTTCCAACTTGTGAATCTTGCTTGGAAGGTAAAATGACCAAGAGGTCTTTTAAGGCCAAGGGGTATAGAGCCAAAGAAGCGTTATAATTGGTTCATTCTGATCTATGTGGTCTTATGTCTATCCAGGCTAGAGGTGGTTTTGAATATTTTGTCTATTTTATAGATGATTATTCAAGATATGGATACATTTACTTGATGCGCCGCAAGTTTGAGTGCTTTGATAAGTTCAAAGAGTACAAGGCTGATGTGGAGAAACGTCTAGGTAAAAGTATCAAGATACTACGGTCTGATCGTGGTGGTGAATACCTCTTAGGAGAGTTTAAGAATTACTTATCAGAGGCCGGGATTCAATCCCAATTGTCCGCACCTGATACACCCCAACAGAATGGTGTGGCAGAACGAAGGAATAGGACTCTTATGGAGATGGTTAGATTGATGATGAGTTATTCAGAATTACCAAATTCATTTTGGGGATACGCTCTGGAAACGGCAACACACATTCTGAACTTAGTACCTTCTAAATCAGTATCTTCTACTCCCACAGAATTGTGGAATGGGCGAAAGCTTAGTCTAAGACATATTCGGATTTGGGGTAGTCCAGAACATATGCTGAAACCAGATGCTGATAAGTTAGAATCTCGTACAGAAGTTCGTGTGTTTGTCGGTTATCCCAAAGGAACGAAAGGTGGTTTATTTTATAGCCCTAAAGACCAGAAGGTCATTGTTAGCACCAATGCCCAGTTTTTAGAAGAAGACTATATAATGAATCACAAGCCTAGTAGCAAAATAGTTCTAGAAGAACTTAGAGAGGGCACGTCTACTTCAGTACCAACAGTACAAGATGAAGTACCACAAGAGACTGCAACACATGTCACACATGATACACAACCACAGACGGTGCCTCGTTATAGTGGGAGGGTTGTAAGGCAGCCTGAGAGATTCATGTTTTTGGGAGAGTCTTCAGACTTGATCCCGGGTAAACATGAATTTGATCCCCGGACATATGATGAAGCACTCCAAGATATAGATGTAGTATCTTGGCAAAAAGCAATGAATTCTGAAATAGAGTCTATGTACTCTAATAAGGTCTGGGAGCTTGTAGAACCACCTGATGGTGTAAAAGCCGTTGGATGCAAGTGGATCTACAAAAGGAAAAGAGGGACAAATGGGAAGGTAGAAACCTTCAAAGCAAGGCTTGTTGCGAAAGGTATACTCAGAAAGAGGGAATCGACTATGAGGAGACTTTTTCGCCGGTAGCTATGCTTAAGTCTATCCGGATACTCTTGTCCATTGCCGCTCATATGGATTATGAGATTTGACAAATGGATGTCAAGACAACTTTCCTTAATGGAAGTCTTCAAGAAAACATCCATATGAAGCAACCAGAAGGGTTCATTGAAAAAGGCAAAGAGCATCTAGTGTGCAAGCTTAATCGGTCCATTTACGGACTGAAGCAAGCTTCAAGATCTTGGAATATCCGGTTTAATGAAGTAATCTAGTCATATGGATTTATTCAGTGTCCGGATGAGTCTTGTGTATACAAGAAGTGTAACGGAAACGTGATGGTATTTCTTATACTATACGTAGATGATATTTTGTTAATTGGCAACAATGTCAAGGTATTATCAGACGTAAGGGTATGGCTATCCAAACAATTTGATATGAAGGACTTAGGAGAATGTGCACACATTATTGGGATCAAAGTTATAAGGGATCACAAGAAAAGAATGTTGTGTCTATATCAAGCTTCATATATAGACACGGTCTTTGCTCGTTTTAGCATGCAGAACTCCAAGAAAGGTTGCTTACCTTTTACGCATGGAGTAGCCTTATCTAAAGAGATGTCTCCAAAGACATCAAAGGAGATGGAGGATATGAAGGCAGTTCCTTATGTTTCGGCTGTAGGAAGCCTTATGTATGCAATGCTATGTACGAGACCTGATATCTGTTTTGTCGTGGGTATGGTTAGCAGATATCTGAGTAACCCTGGGCAAGGACATTGGACTGCTGTGAAACATATATTAAAGTACTTGTGAAGGACTAGAGATTATATGCTAGTCTACCAAGCAGACGATTTGCTCCCTGTGGGTTATACAGATTCGGACTTCCAATCAGATAGGGACAATAGTAAGTCCTACATCAGGCTATGTGTTTACTCTGGGAGGTGGAGTCATTGCATGGAGGAGTGCTAAGCAGAAATGCGTCTCGGACTCAACCATGGAAGCTGAGTATGTGGCAGCTTCTGAGGCGGCCAAAGAAACTGTATGGCTCATGAACTTTCTAATGGACTTAGATGTGATTCCTGGTTTGCCCAAGATCATCACAATTTATTGTGATAATAGCGGTGCAGTTACAAACTCGAAGGAACCATGAGCCCATAAGGCAAGTAAACATATAGAGCGCAAGTACCACCTGATACGAGACATCGTCAAGCGAGGAGAAGTTGTCGTCGCCAAGATTGCATCAGCAGATAACCTGACAGATTCTTTCACTAAGGCCCTTCCGGTGAAAGCTTTTGATCGGCATGTGGAGGGGATGGGGATCAGATGTATGATAACATATATGACAACTTAGACTTTCAGTATAAGTGGGAGATTGTTGAAGTGTATACTAAAAGCCTAGTATTTGTAAACATTTAATTTTTGAAATAAAAGAATCACATTGGTCAATATCTGTATTTATTTGTTAAATGTAATTGTTCAATTAATTTATATAGTAGATAACATGGAGTGTGGTGTCACACTTAGAAAATCATGTTGTCGGTTCTTTATAAATTATAAACAGTTTCTCGCGACTAAGATATAAAGGAACAAACTATCAGAATAGTCGTAGTGTAATTAAGTATTAGTTTATCTTGACTAATAAATTACACTGATACACTTTAAGTGTATTGAGTAGGACCATTTAGGTATATTTTTTTTATACTGACTTAGTAAAAGAACTAAATCTTGGTTATTATAGAAGTGTGTGCTCTTAATCCTAATATAATAACAAGCATATATATTTAATATTTATTTCTTTGACTTATCAATGGGTAAGGTTTAACTCGATAAATCAATATGCCCGATAGGTTGGGAAATGATATTACTTATAGTGTGTGTTGTTGATTATAGAAGGAATCTGTGTCCTAGTTATCTAGGTTGAGAATGTCCCCAAGAGGAGTTCATAAGTATTGCCATGTTAAACCCTGCAGGTGGGCTTAGTCCGACATGACAATGAAGTTGAGTGGTACTACTCTTGGAGCTAGATATTAATTAAGTGAGTTGTCAGTAACTTACTTAATTAGTGGGCATTCGTAATCTTAAACACAGGGAGACTAACACACTTATGATAAGAAGGAGCCCATAATGTAATTTGGGATTGGTGCAGTAGTGCGATAATAACTCTCTAGTGGAATGAGTTATTATCAATGAACTTGAGTTGTGTGTTCGGGGCGAGCACGAGATACTCAAGCTCATCGGAAGGCCAAAACCAATTTCTCCTCTAGGTCCCTGTCGTAGCCTCATTATAGCTTCAAGTCCATCCAAATGTAAGGCTCTTCTTGGTGTCCAAGAAGGGGGCTGAACTATTGCTTGGTGACCAAGCAATGGTCGGCCACATCCTCTTATAGGGGCCGACTCTATTGCTTGATGACCAAGCTTGTAGGGGCCGGCCAAGAATAATTCAAATAGGAGGGTTATTTTGAATTTTTAAAATCTTCTCTTTGAAGAAAACTATAAGTTTTAAAAGAGAGATTTTAATTTTAAAAACTTTCTTTATTTGAATTTGGCCACATGTTTTAATAGAGAGTTTTAAAAGTTTTAAAACTTTCCTTTTTTAACCATCTTCATGGTTTAAGAAAAAAAAAGGAAGATAAATTTTAAAATTAAAATTTTCTATCATCATGTTAAAAAAGGAAATTTTATAAGAGAGTTTTTAAAATTTTAAAACATGGTTTTAATTTTTAGAAACTTTCCTTTTTTAACTCCTACTTTAGGAAAGAGAGCTTGTAAAATTTTATAAGAGTTTTTCTTATAAAATTTTATAAAAATAAAATTCCTTTTCCTCTTGATGAGGCGGCCGACCACCTTGCTTGGTGCCCAAGCAAGTGGCCGGCCATATTAATTTAATTAAAATCATCACAAAATTAAATTTGGTGATTGATTCAATCAAGAGGAAAGAAAATAAAAAATTAAAGGGAAAAGGAAAAACTCTTGGATGATTTTATTTTTTGTAAAAAGTTTTTCCTTATTTGCCTTGGGCAAGTAATATAAAAGAAGGGGTAAGGGGGCTTCATGGAACACAACTCTTATTCTCTTGCTTGGAGATTTCTTGGTGGCCGGCCCTCTCCCTTCTCCCTTTCCCTTTGCTCTCTTCTCCTTAGTGGTGGTGGTGGCCGAATCTTAGAGGAAGAGGAAGGACTCTTTTGGGTGGTGTTCATCTTGGAGGATCGTCGCCCACACGACGTCCAAGACGAGGCGAGGAATACGGCAGAAGATCTCGAGGTCATTAGCTTACAAAGAGAAGGTATAACTAGTAATTTTCTTCCGCATCATACTAGTTATTTTCTTTGTAAGAATTCTAAATACAAGAGGCAATTAGATATAGTTTTTTCGAATTTATTTTTCGAGTTTATGTTTTCTTCTTTTTTCGAATTTGTGATTCGATTGTTCCTTTTGGTTAACCTAGAGTTATTTAAGGAAATAAATATTAGCTTTCCTTAAAAGGCTTTGCCTAGGCGGTGGTGGTTGCTCCCATATCCAAGAAGGTCATGAGCCTCGCCATGCAGTCCTGGAAGTCAATTTTGGAAATTAATATTTATGGAATTAATAACTTAGGTAGATTTGAATCAATAGTGTTAAGTTCCGCTTGCGATTCAAATCTAAATCATTAAGAACAGATCAGTTAAATTTGGAATCAATGATGTTAAGTTCCGTCTGCGATTCCTAATTTAACTTCTAAAGAACACAATAGGTTATTTAAGAAAAGATTCGACACTTGTACAAAAAATTTTGTACAGTGGAATCGACACGTTTTCCTAGGACTAACCAACAGTAAGGTCGGGCGAAAATTCTGACCGGGCAAGCTGACCGAGGCCTGAGAGTAGCAGTTTCCTTGAAACAGATTCGCCCACCTCCGGCTGTGCTTCGAGGTTTACTCGGGGCATCTGTTTCCCAGGATACAACGATCGACCGTGAACTCCACCAAGCACTGGTAGTCACGGTGAACTGAGTGGCACCTGAATGCTACCACGGTCACTCTGCCGAGCAAGAGTTGCACGACAGAGGAGGGGAATGTGGAGGAGAGCTTCTGCCTTCTTCGCTGTGTTATCTACGTAACCTTTTGCCTGTGGTCGCAATCTCCTTATATAAGTGCTCAAGACCAAATGACAGCATTAATGATCATTACTCAACGCTAGCGTACTTGGCCGTTTCAATATTGCATTAATCTTTCTTCAATGCATCCGTTATACAAGCAGCAAAAAGATATATGTGGCAAAATGTTGGTTATTCCGCTTGGGCAAATTTTGACCGGTCCGGCATTCGTGTGCGCTAATCGCGCTCACACACGAGTCAATTTGGTTCAGTGCAATCCGGACCCTAGATTTGCACCCCCCCTGCGCACCCACGCGTGAGAGAGAACCTCTCTCCATGCATTTGTTCACATCCTCAATGTATGTGAATCAATATAAACCAACAAAGATGCCAAGAAACTCCCAATGTGGGACTAAAGTCCCATGCACAATAGAGCTTCTTCTCTTCCTCCTCTTCTCCATTCACACTTATTCAACATATAAGCCTCATCTTTTTTTATTGGGAAAGAAAAAACTTTAGTCCGCTTTCCGTCTTAGAAAAAAAAAAGATTTAGTTTGTCTCTTTATCTGGTCATCAACTCATATCTCATCTTTTTTTTCACGAGAAATGTTCACCCGATTGAAGGAGCGCGAGATAAGAAAGAGCTGACAAGTACATTGAAATATTAAAAAAAAAGAAACGAGAATGGTAGGGAGTAATAGGATGATGGGTAGGATATGAATACCCGAAACTTCGACAGGTATGGGGATGGGCATGAAAGTTAAATACACGATGGATATGGGGATGAGTATGGGTATAGATATAATTAATGGGATAAGTACGAAGGATATGAAATCCTACCCAAATCCTATCCATTGTCATCCTTAAAGAAGAGAGATTGAAAAGAATGAGTGGAATGAGAGAGATTGAAAAGAAATATTATTTTACTTTTATGGTAGAGATTTTATTCGCTAAATTTAGAGAATATATAGGATAGCTGATGCAAAGATTTTTAGCTACCTTATCCAAAATTTAAGATAAAATCTTTGAATAGTGATCCGACGATGGAGGGAGGCCTACCTAGCATGGGGTCAACTGCCAGGGTAGAGATCAAAGTCAAGGTGGTCAACGTCTGGGTGTCAAAGGGCCGAATGGAGGGCAATTCCAATGGTCGGTCAGTCAGTCAGGCCCCGATCGGTAGGAGACGGGCCAGAGCAGACCTCTATTTCGGCTCGGGATGATACGTAAGACAGCCAACACTCAATACTGAGCAACAGGACGCCGAGGGAGACCGTATAGCTGGTCTGAACGGGGGAAGATATATTACTACACGGTCATCGCATATAAGATCCACGGAGGCCGACAGAGCGGAGGAGTCCGGCCAAGCAGCTACCCCGCTCGGCCAAGCAGCGGGACTTGGCCATGAATGGAGCGGAGTCCCGGCCGAGCGGTTACCCTGCTCAGCCAAGCAACGGGACCACTGTAGTATCTCTCGACATCCTTTTGGGAGATAGTGTCACTGACACGAGGCATGGTCGACAGGTGAATCATACGACAGAAGCTTCTACTGTCACATCAGGGATATACATGCCCTATTAAGATATAATGTCAGAGATACTTTCCTGACAAGGCCCTTCATGGGACACATGGGAGAATATGCTCATGCCTCGAGAATCATGTAAACTGCCCACTAGGATTCTATATAAAGGGGATCTATTACCGACGGAGGTACGCGTTATCTACTGTTTACACATAGTTCTACTGTTGCTCTGCTTCTCTTCATATTTCAGTGACTCACTTGAGCGTCGAAGGGCCAACGTCGGGAACCTCTTCCTTGGCTCGGCACTGACGTTACTTGTTTTGCAGAGCGGAGCGAGGTCCACAGCCGGTCAATGGAGTCGCCATCTACTAGCTTTCTAACTTCACGCTTTCAAGCAGGATCATTTTAGTGTCGTCTAAGGGAACGTAACTCTCATCCGAACGAGAAGATGGAATACGCTAGATGATTCACAATGGTGACACTGACGTAAGAGGAGCTTGACATGTTGATACAAGCCCGAGCGGCGAAAATAGTGGAGCAGCAGTAACAACAAGCGTTGGTCGAGCGCCAAGCGCAAGAGCATGTAGCCTCAGTAGCAGATTGCCAGACTGAGCAAGGAGACCGAACGGAACAAGTCTCCACTCGGGGACAGAACAAGAAGCCGACCAGCACGTATGGGGAAGCGCCTAATGCACCTATCCCCTTCCACCGAGCATTGTTCAAAACTCCATCTAAGGAACGAGGCCGAGCGGACAAGGATCGGAGGTCATCTTCCGATGATGCGCCCGTTCGAGACGCAAGGAAGGGGAAGGCACCAAGGGAGGATGATTCGCCCGAGCGGATCAATCAGCAGTTTTTGGAGGAGATTCTGAACAATCCTCTGCCAAGGCATTACACTCCGCTGGTGATTGGAAAGTACAACGGAACCACCGACCCAGACAACCATTTGGCCAAATTTGACAATGTGACCACACTTCATCAGTACACAGACGAAGTTAAGTGTTAGGTCTTTCTCATCACTCTTTCCGGATCAGCACAACGCTGGTTCAAGAGATTGCCGGACGGATCAATCCACAGTTTCAAGGACTTCCGTGTGGCATTCCTCCACTACTTCGCCATCAGTCATTGCCACCAGAAGAAGAGCGTGAACTTGTTCTTGCTCAAGCAAGGGCCCAAAGAGACATTGAGGACCTACATCCAGCGCTTCAATTAGGTGACGATGGGCATCCCAGCGGTCTCTTTGGACATGCTGGTGAACGCCTTCACCCAAGGGCTCACCGAAGGGGAGTTCTTCCGGTCGCTCATTCAGAAACCGCCAAGGGACTTCGACCACCTGCAAAAGAAGGCTACTGAATACATCAACGTGGAAGAAGCTCAGGTGGCAAGGAAGAGGGAGACGCCTGCCGAGCCCATAGGAGAGTCTGAACGACGGCAGACGAGCGGCCATCAACCCACTAAGAGGCCTCGATCGGGAGGAGCCCAGCCACACCATGAGCCTAAGACACATGTGGCAGCCGCTCACCCAAAGGCTACAAAAGACAAGGTGTGGATGCCGATGTTCTGCTCCTTCTATCAGTCGGCGACACACAACACTCGGGGTTGCTACGACCTGATAGCTAGCAAGTCGACCCCACAAGGATACCGTTGTCGATCCCCATCTCCCTATCGGCGACACACGCGCTGATCAGCCAATCGAAGGGAGGAAGAAAGGAGGACAGCCAATCCACGCCACCATCAGTCCCAGCAAAAGAACAATCCATGTCCCGCCTGAGCCTCTGCTAAGCGGAACAAGCCTTCGACTCGAGAGGAAGAGAATAGGAACAACGCCGCTCGAGAGGTGATTCCAACACCGCTCGAGCGGAAATAAGAATGATCGTCGGCGTTCCGCCCGGAGGTGATTCCAACCGAGCGAGAAAGTCGCACACTCGGTAACTCGAGATTCACGCAGTGGACTACAACAAAGAGAGGGTCGAGGGATCCGAGATTAGCTTTGGCCCGAGAGACTTAGAGGGAATGGAGATCCCTCTAGACCCGACCCCGTGCCGGGTCTGGCCCGGACCCGGCCCGGGCCCGTAACCGGGTCAACGGGTCGGTTGCCCGTTGACCCGGTTCACCGGGTCGAACCGGAACAGGCCCGGCAAGTTGCCGGGCCGGTTCCGGTTCATTGGTTGTAAAATCGGCGAACCGTCGGTTAACCGGCGGGTTGAACCGGCGGTTCAGCCGTAATTTTTTTTTTTTAAACGGCTTGAACCGCCGGTTCATAGCCGTTGGAACTGCCGGTTAACCGGTAGTTCGTAGCCGTTGGGAGGGTTTTTTGGGTATTTTTTTCAACGGTTAGGATCATTTGACCGTTTTTTGATCAATGACTATGATTTAGTATCCGTTACTATCAAAACTCTATAAATAGAGAGCTCATTTCATCATTTTTCACATACATCTTCTCTACTCTTAATCTCATTTTCGTATTCTCTAATCTCTACACGCTTTTGTTTTCAATTTTCAATTACAATGGAAGGAGGTCGCGGAGGTGCATCATCTCGAGCTCGGAAGAGAAAGCAAATAATGAATCTGCGGGAGGAGGACCCCAACATTCAATCCACCGATGATGAGATCGAGCATCTTCCGAATCCAACACCCGAAACACAAGGAAGTACCGATACAATTACTTCTAAGGTTCGGGAACTTCCTCCTCTAAAGTCTTCTATTTTCACTAAACATTTTTACAAAGTCACTCTTCCGTCGGGAGAAATGCGTGCAAAATGTAAGCACTGCAATGCTTCCTACAAATTCCAAACCGGCGGCGGCTATAGGTCGTTGAAACAACATGTAGAAACGAAGCACCCGACGGAATATAAAATTCGTTCGAGTATAAACGCAGCGGAAATAGAGAAACAATGCTAACACAAACCAATTTTACTTGGTTCGGAGACTGTGTCGACTCCTATTCCAAGGTCTGCGATCGTTAACCGCTTTCGATGGGCAATCACTAGCAATTCAAAATTTATTACAAACTAAGTACAGAAAAAGCTAATGAAAATGATAACAATACCGATAAAGGAATGAATCGACAAGAAAACGTGTGTTGTCAGAGCTTCGTTAGCGTCGCAGAAGCGCAGAGCAGCAGAGCAAGCAGTAGAAGATCCTTTTTTTTTCAGTCGTTGTTTGAAGCTCCCCTCTGACCCTCCTTTTATAGGATGCTCGGGCGCCTGGATCCCTTCCAGGTGCCCTAGTGTGACGTAGCCCGCCCAACCAACGAGCTCCACGTGTCGACGCACGCCAGGGATAGAAATTGCCTCCTGGGCGCCCGGACCCCTTCCGGGCGCCCGGACCACTTTTTCTCCAAAAACTCCTTTATCTGCAAGAAAAAGTTAGTCCGAGGCAAACAATATGTATATCCTGCAAAATAAGATGTTATCACAGTTTATACTTTAATCAAAGAAGATTATGACTTAGATTCCGTCTTTCCGAGACCGGAATCTAGTCACGATCTCGACTTAGATGTCCGAAATGAATCTAAGCCGGATCGACGCCTAATGTTCCCTTCCCGGGAACGCGTCCTCACAGTCATTCCTTCCAGTGACTTACCTTTACTCACCTGCCAGACGTTTGGTCAGCCCTTCGACCCGTCTGGACTTCTCGCCAGCTATCCGGTCAGCCCGTCGACCTAGCTGGACTTCTCGCCAAGCGTCCGGTCAGCCCGTCGACCCGCTTGGACTTTTCGCCAGCTATCCGGTCAGCCCGTCGACCTAGCTGGACTTCTCGCCAAGCGTCTGGTCAACCCGTCGACCCGCTTGGACTTCGTGCCAGACATCCGGTCAGCCCGTCGACCTGTCTAGACTTATCCTGCACACTCGATCAGAGTGTTAGATAACGACGAACCTAACTTAACCTGATTTGTCATTTATCAAAACCTGAGTTAGACCGTTAGTGCTAACCGCACTAACAACTTTCACCTGGATCTGATTGGTATATGCTCGTCATGCTCAAAGCATACGAGACATCAGGACGAGTACATAGCATGACGTACATGATAGATCCTATGGCTGAAGCATAAGGGATCTGATCTATGCGATCTCTCTCCTCTCTAGAAGAGGGGCTTTGAGTCTTCGAAAGACTCACACCATGCGACATCGACAGAAATCCCTTCTTGGAGTTCTGCATGACAAACCGTAGTGGTACTTTGTCAATATATGTACTCTGACTTAGGCCAAGCACTCTCTTAGATCTATCTCTATAGATCTGTATGCCTAGAATACGGGCTGCTTTGCCTAAGTCCTTCATTGAGAAACAATTCCCTAGCCAAGTCTTTACAGACTGCAGCAAAGGGATGTCGTTCCCAATGAGTAGTATGTCATCCACATACAATACAAGGAAGACAACTGTGCTCCCAACAATCTTCTTGTAGACACAAGGTTCACTTCATTCTTGATGAAACCAAACTGTTTGATCGCATCATCGAATCGAAGATTCCAACTCCGAGAAGCTTACTTTAGTTCATAAATGGACTTATGCAGCTTGCATACTCTGCCAGTATGCTATGAATCTACAAAACCCTCAGGTTGTGTCATGTACATATTCTCGAGCAAGTTTCCATTCAGAAACGCGATTTTGACATCCATTTGTCAGATCTCATAATCGTGGTATGCTGCAATAGCAAACATGATCCGAATGGACTTAAACATCGCTACTGGAGAAAAGGTTTCATCATAGTCAATACCATGAATTTGCTTGAAACCTTTTGCTACCAAACGATCCTTATACGTAATAAGTCCATCCATGTCAGTCTTTCTTCTAAAGACTCATTTACACCCAATGAGTTTGACGCCTTCAGGTGGATCAACCAAAGTCCATACTTGGTTGGTGTACATAGATTCCATTTCGGATCTCATGGCTTCTAGCCATGACTCAGAATCTGGTCTCATCACAGCTTCCTGATAGGAGGTAGGCTCATTCTCAATGAGCACAACGTCATCATGGTCAGACAAGAGAAATGAATATCTCTCAGGCTGACGACGTACCCTATCAGACATGCGAAGAGGTATGTCTACTTAAACTGGTTGTGGTTCCTCAACTCCTTGTGGAATAACATCATCCACAACACTTTGTGGTTCCAGTTCAACTTCCATCGAGGCTTCAGTGCTATGGTTCACATCTTGAACTTCTTCAAGATCGAATGTACTCCCACTAGTTTTTCTAGAAACAAAGTCAATTTCTAGAAATATCCCAGTCTTTGCCATAACTACCTTGTGTTGACTGGAAATGTAGAAGTAATATCTCTTAGTTTCCTTGGGATATCCAATAAAATAGCACTTATCGGATTTGGGTCCCAGTTTGTCCGAGACTTGATGTCGAACGTAAGCCTCACAACCTCAAATCCTCATAAAAGACACCTGGGCATCTCTCCCAGTCCATATCTTATATGGTGTCTTTATCATAGCCTTGGATGGAACACGGTTGAGTATGAAGGTTGCAGTGTCCAGAGTATAGCCCCAAAGAGATGTAGGAAGATCTGTGTGACTCATCATAGATCGCACCATATCTAATAGGGTACGATTCCTTCTTTCGGATACATCATTCCACTGTGGTGTTCCAGGAGGAGTGAGTTGAGATAGAATCTCACACTCAGCTAGATAGTCACGAAACTCATGGCTAAGGTATTCTCCACCTCGATCTGATCGAAGTATCTTAATACTCTTGCCAAGCTGAGTTTGTACTTCATTCTTGAATGCTTTGAACTTTTCAAAGGATTCTGACTTATGTGTCATCAAATACACATAACCATATCTACTGAAGTCATCAGTAAATGTAATGAAGTACCTATAACCACCCCTGACAGCGAACTTGAAAGGGCCACATACATCACTATGTATGAGTCCTAACAAGTTAGTCGCTCTCTCCCTGTGTCCACTAAAGAGAGTCTTGGTCATCTTGCCTAGTAGGCATGACTCACATGTCTCATATGATTCAAAATCAAATGAGTCCAGCAAACTATCTTTATGGAGCTAGGATAAGCGTTTGTCATTTATATGACCTAAGCAACAGTGCCAGATATAGGTTTGGTTCATGTCATTTGACTTGAACCTCTGGGTATTTATGTTATAGATAGGGTTCTCTAAGTCTAGAATATAGAGTTCGTTCATCAGCGGTACACTACGATAGAATATATTATTTAAATAAACTGAACAATATTTGTTCTTTATTATAAATGAAAAACTTTTATTGTCCAAGCAAGAAACTGATATAATGTTCTTAGTAAGAGCAGACACATAACAATAATCATCTAATTCTAGTATAAGCCCAGAGGGCAGAGATAGAGAATAAGTCCCTACAACAACAACAGCAACCCGTGCTCCATTGCCTACGCGTAGGTCCACCTCGCCCTTCGTCAATGCTCTGTTATTTCTCAGCGCCTGCACATTAGTACAAATGTGAGAAGCACATCCGGTATCTAATACCCATGATGAAGAAATAGATAGATTGACTTCTATAACATATATACTTGAAGTGGAAGTCTCACTTCTTTTCTTCATAAGATCTTCCAGGTAGACTTTGCAGTTCCTCTTCCAGTGCCCGGTCTGACCGCAGTGGAAGCATGTAGCATCCTTGGCAACCTCTCCTTTAGGTTTCAGAGCCTTGTCTTTGCCCTTGGCTTGAGACTTTCCTTTGCCTTTAGGCTTACCCTTGCCTTTGCCCTTTTGCACCATCAAAATGGTGTTGGGCTTTACCTTCTTAAGGTTCAGCTCAGCAGTTCTTAACATGCTTAGCAGCTCGGGCAGGGGTTTATCAATTTCGTTCATGTTGTAATTTAGAACAAATTGATTGTAACTATCCGGCAAGGATTGCAAGATCAAGTCAGTGGCCAGCTCTTGGCCAAGTGAAAATCCCAATCTCTATAGGTTTTCTATGTACCCAATCATCTTGAGTACATATGGACCTACAAGAGTCTCGTCTTACATCTTGCACTGAAACAGTGTCTTGGAGATCTCGAATCTCTCGTGCCTAGCTTATCCTTGATATAGTTGACGAAGATGTTCAACCATATCATAAGCAGCCATCAACTCATGTTGCTTATGAAGCTCAGAGTTCATGGTTGCGAGCATGAGACATGACACATCTAATGTGTCATCTTGATGCTTCTTGTAAGCATCTTTGTCTGCTCGCGTGGCAGTGGCAGGAGGTGCCCCGGGAATGGGCGTCTCCAGGACGTACAGTTTCCTTTCCCGAGTGAGAACAATTCTCAGGTTCCTGTACCAATCCAGGAAGTTAGCTCCATTGAGTTTGTCCTTATCAAGGACATAACGCAGGAAGAAGGAGTTCGTGTTTGACGACATGACAATCTACAACAGAAAAATACAGAAAAATAAATATCATATTCCACTAATCATTTAATTATGCCTTTAATTAAACGATGCTCCCACTAAATTATAGAATTTTGTAGAATCAAGTCATGGATGTGGTCAAACCACACTTACTAGATTCTAGCTATAATTCGTGCGGGACAAGATCCACATCATACTACACCTTGAGTTAGTTTTGGCTAAATCGCCCAAGACTTACTATGATCGGTAGGTAACTAATTACCAATTATATCTCTATGCAACTCTTGTTTATAGGATCAAGATCTGCATGTATATTAAAACTTGAGTTAGCTTTGGCTAAATCGCCGAAGAGTTAATATAAATGTGATTTTGACCTATCTACCAACCATTGGCAAATGCCTATAGTTAAACCCGATCCAATTGAGTTTAACTAGTTTTACTCAATCTAATTGAGTTTGTACTCACCCATGCGTTGATAGGCGGGACCAAGATTGTCCCTCCGCACCCTACCAAGATAATATGCGTTGCTCTGCTTTGGCAGATTCAACAACAACATGTGATCGAGGTAGTGATGAGTATCATGGCATGGTAGGCATTTTGAGTTGACGCGATTAAGATCTAATCTAATCATTGATGTGTATCATATAAGCGATTTAGATTTAATCTAATCGTGGTGGCACTAATTAATTACTCTACTCTAGCATGCATCACATACACACACAAGCAATTAATTAAATTGTGATTAGTCATGGCCCTACTACGATCTTCTCAAGCCAATGAGAAGATTGGACGATCAACCTAAGGTCAATAGCTTCTCCAAGCTCCTCCCTTTGACCGTCACGTGTTGCTCGCACCCTCCTCATAACTCCTGCTCGAGTGGACCTTCCACAGCTCTATTTTGTACATTACAAAGATGAAACTCAAGTTACATTCGAATGTAAATTATTTTACAACAGAAAATAAAATATATAGGCACAACGCGCAGGTTGCGTATCAAATATACAACACCCACAATCACACAAAAATGACACGCATGTCATATTATGAATTACAACACATGTATCCAATCCAATTAGGGTTTTTGAGCCATGACTATCACAAATACATACATAATTCTAAATTATATATTTTATATAAATTTTTGCAATTTTACTACTATTTTTACAATTTTATGAGTTACAATTTCCCGGCGGTCCCGTTTAGCGATTTTCGGGCGCGTTCGCGGGACAACGCCCCTTGCGGGGTTAGGGGCAGCGCCCCTACTCGTGACATGAGTCTCACGAGTGTCCTACGACGATCTTACAGCGCCTTAAGCCGCTGTCCCAAAACTATTTGGGTGAAACTTTGCCGTTTCGGAAGGTTTTTCTCAGTATACGAAGCCTACAAGTGACCAAGCACTTGTTCCTTCGCATCTCCAAGAAAAATACTCATAAAAACTATAAAAAAACGTAAATTTATAAAAATTTACAGATCTGATATTTTTCATAAAAATACAAACTAAAACACATACACACTTCGCAGGTGACTCTGATACCACTGTTGGGATTTTCGAGCCGCAAAAACCATTTTTTTTGCGTTGCGGAAACCTCGAAATCCCATGCCACCGGATCCGTGCGATGATTAAAAGAACAAAATTTTCGTGTACATGTTTTTCTATCCTAGATCTACATTAGATCTACATGGTTAAGAGATTACCCTTGAGCGAAGCCCTTCGTGAATCCCGCTCGTCCAAAAGTTGTCGGATCTCGAGTGTGTTCAAGTGGACACACTTCTATATGTATCCACATGAACAATAGAGATGGAGAAAACACTTAGAGTGTGCTAGCACTCTAAAGGTGTTCGGCCAAGGAGGAGGAGGAGAGGGAGAAAAGAAGAAGCAAGGAGGAATAATAATGATCGATCATGAAAATAAGAGTAAAAAATGGCTTAAGTATTTTCATCTAATGAAAATACTTAATGCTCATTAATGAGCCTCATTAATGAGCCTTAATGAGTATTTAATATTCTTCATTAAATGACCATTTTGAAACTTATTCGAAATTTGAATCTAAAATTCAAATTAAATTCCATTTATCATTGAATTCAAAATTCAATGAATATCATCATTAAACCTCACTTGAGTCTAACTCAAGCCTAACCTCACTTGAGTCTAACTCAAGTCTAACCTCACTTGAGTCTAACTCAAGTCTAACTCAATCGAGTATTACTCAATTAATCTAATTTGGATTACTCTTAATCCAATTTGGTTCATCACATGAACCTAATCCTCTAAGTACATCAAATGAACCTAATCTTCGTCTAATTGTCCTTTGTGTGTGACCCTATAGATTCTTGTAACGTTGACAATGCTCCTAAACTCATTTAGAAGTATAAGTAATGAGCGGTATCTAGGAACACATCATTACTACCCAAGTTACAAGAATGTTGAGGTCTAACATCACCTTGTGACTACTAATTGTGACTCTTCACAATATATGACAAGTGTCTTCTATCCTTGACATCTAGATTGATCAATTTGAGGCATAGACGGTGTCATCCTCTGATCAATCTAAATCTTGAACTCCAAGTAGACTCACTCTAATCAAATGAGCTCAATATCTCATATTGACTCATTTGGGCATGGTCATGCACTTAGTGGTCTCACTCTATCAAGAATAACGATGTTACTCCCGTTATATAGAAGGGATAGATCTCATCTACATCACTCACATCCCTCCGCATAATTTGTTACATACCAGTAATCGCCTTTATAGTCCATCCAGTTACGGATGACGTTTGACGAAGCCAAAGTATGTAACTCCTTATGTAGGAAATCATGGTGACTTCAGGTCCAAGGACTAATAGTCATACTAATAGTCACATGAGAAAATATATGACACTCATATAACGATCCATGATACTTTCTCATGGCGGGTCATTCAATATACATTCTCCAATGCATACCCATGTGTCAACTTGATATCCCTATATTCATGACTTGTGAGATCAAGTATCGAGTTGACCTACATGCTAGTCTCATCGCATTAACATTGTCCCTGAATGTTAATACTTGACTAGGAATGATTAAGAGTAGTGTTCTCTATATCATCTCACTATCGATTCAACCAATCGATTGATATAGATAAGAACCTTCTACTTAAGGACGCTATTATACTTAGTTATTTGGCACCAATACAAGTAAATATAATAATCAAAACAAATGTCTTTATATACATAAGAATATGATACAATGAGTTCATACAGCAATCATCATATGATTGGCTCTAGGACTCTAACTAACACAAGGTTCATCTCCAAGTCATCCAACCAGAGTCATCCGTTTTTCAAGGGTATTGCACTGAGCTACAAAACTTTAATGGGATGCGAAGTGCAACAGGGCGTTGGAAGAGCTCAAGGAGTACCTTAACTCCTTGCCTGTGTTAGCTAAGCCGAGCGCTGGTGAGCCGCTTTGAATCTACCTATCATCCACCGAGTATGTAGTTGGCTCGACATTAGTTAGGCAGGACGGTCATGAGCAACAGTCAGTGTACTTTTTGAGTCATTTATTGAAAGATATAGAATCCCTCTACACTTGTCTTGAAAAGTTAGCTTATACGTTGGTGCTAGCCGTTCGGAGTCTTCGTCCGTACTTCCTAATGTATCTGATCGTCGTGATGACCAACAGCGCCTTGGGAAGAGTCCTCCTCAACCCAGAGGCGTCAGAACGGTTGATCAAGTGGACAACCGAGCTAAGTGAATTCGACATATAATATCAGCCACGAATGGCGATTAAAACTCAGGCCTTGGCGGATTTCGTCACAAAGATCCAGAACGCCGAGCTGGAAGCAACTTGAAAAATATATGTCAACGGTTCCTCCACTCGGCAAGGTAGCGGGATCGACATACTATTAATTTCACCGCGGGAAGATCGCATGAAGTTGTCCGTTCGACTAGGCTATCGGGCGATAAATAACGAAGCCAAATATGAAACCTTGATAGCCGGCTTACAAGCAGCACAGCATGTAGGAACCACAAAAGTCCTTATTCACTCGGACTCTCAGTTGGTCGCTCGGCAGCTATCAGGGACGTTCGAGATAAGCAACTCCCGACCCAAGTTGTACGTAGAAGCCTTTGATAAGCTGAAAGTGAATTTCTAAGAAGTCCTTATACAAAAGATTCCCTGGGCAGAGAATCGGGCAGCGGATGAGCTGGCAAAGTTAGCTTGTTCATAGTCGTCGATCGTGATACAGCAATTGATCGAGCAAGTCTCATTAGTGGTGCATACCGACAAGATGGAAGGGATAACTTTCCCGAGCGACTGGAGGACGACATTGATAGAGTTCTTCTGGTCGGGTGTCACACCTTCCGATCAGGAAGAAGCCCGCTTATTGAAAAAGAGGACCGGAAAGTTCACCTTGCCCGACCCGAAGACTGAAATGCTGGAATCGGTCGGATGCAAGACACCTAGGCCGCCGACAAAGGTGGTGGCATGAAGGTGATCGGCGGAGTGCAAATCGCCCCCTGAGGCAGCGCAGACAGTGATGGTGTCTGGTCAGATGATATGGAAGCAGGGAGTTCTACGACTCCCTACTCGAGAGGGGGAATCGAGGTCTCACCACGCTCGGAGGAGGGTTGGGAGACGACCGGTGTTGGGGTCTGCAGGGCCGAAGTCGCAGATCGGGAAGAATCTTCCGCTCGGTGCCTCTTGCGCTGTCGCAGGGGTTTGCCGGAGGTAGCCAACTCTGAAGCAACCACAATCGAAACCATCGACGGTCGCTCGGGTGAAAGGTCAACAGTAGCTACTGCTCCACTAGCTACTGGCTGGCTGGCTCACCCTCCACTCCCCAGCGCTTGTGTTCCCGCCTCATCGCCGAGCGGATCTTCGTGGGAGCCGACCGGTTGCAGGCCGCGGCTCTCCAACTCGGCCATCGTCGCAGCATTGATCTCTGCGTCCACGAACTTGCACTTGCCGGCTAGACACACTCGCAACATGATTCGAGCTGCAAAAAAGGAGGAAAAATTAGTTAGATTCAAAGGTTGGGAGAAGAAAGAGCATACCTAGGCTGAACGAAAGTTTCGTGCTAATCGAGCTCAAGCCGAACACGTAGAGGACGCCCTCCAGCAACAACTTGTGGATATGGTACTTCTGACCGGCCAAGCTTGAAGCTGCATAGAGGTAGTCCAATCGACTCTTGTACTTCCTGAGCTCCGGTGGGTTTGACACTTCTAGTTGCCAGTGGTCGAAAAATCTAGTCGTCCGGGAAAGCAAACGTAGAAAAAGTAATCTCTCCAATGCTTGTTGGAGGATGACATCTTATCAAAGAAGACTAAGCCCACTCGGGCTTGGAACAGAAAGGTCCTCGGTTCGGATAGTTTCGGATAATAAAAGTATTGGAAGAGCCGAGGGGTCAAAGGAATATCGTACAAGTGGAACAAACTACTACTTCGCACAACAGTCGAAAGAAGTTCGACACTAATTGATTAAGAGAAATGCGGAAATATTTACAAATTGCGGAGAAAAAAGGGTGGACCGAGAACCGTAGACCAGCGATGAACTGGTCCCTAAAGAAATATAAAAAAACCCGACGGTGGCTCATGCGGTCGGTCGAAAGCAGAAGGAAGAGCAATTTGATATCCAGATGGAAATTTGTAAGCAGACTTCAAACTCTCAACGTCACCCCCGTCAAACCTGGACTCGGTGGAAGTATATCATAGCCCAGGGACGGAGGCAGGGGGCTGGGAGGAGCTTGCCATTGAAAACAAAGAGGATGACAAAGAACAACGAAAAGATTTGAACGCAAAGATGAGGAGTCTTACAAGAAGGATTGCCGGAGAGGCAGAAGAAGCGAAACGTCGTCGGGAAGCTCGAAGATGAAGGCACGTGATGTGAGGAAGATGGCAACGCACGCGAGGTTTATAAACCTCGTGGTCGACCGCCCTAGACCGTCCGATCCAGGGTTGCGAAAAACTAAGCGGATATCTAGCTGTTGAATTCGAAAAGACGCCTATCACGTCGTCAGCGGATATCCGCCTGTCACGTCAACGTGTGGTGGCAGAAAGGAGGGCACGTGTCGCTCAATCACCGGACGACATTAATAAGGCTTAATTAAAAGGTATGGTCGCGTACTCGACCATAATGATCATAGATTTGCACGATCTTCAAGAAATTCGGGTGGCGTCAGGGCACTCGGCCGAGGAGCGCAAGAAAAAGATTTTTCTCCAAGTGTTGTTGCACGTTGCTCGAGCGACACGGATAAGCGATTATCACACAACCGAACGACCGAAGTACAGTTTACTTCGAAGGGCTTGGGCTGAGCAGCAATTATATATCTAGTTGGGCAATGTGAAGCCGAACGACAAAGGCGTGGAAGCATTATGAAGACTCTACTAGCCCAGTCAGTCGGACTTGCAGTGTCCTTCAACTAGACTTCAGGGGGAGGCTTGTGATGCGACGATAGAGAGAGCCCTACCTGGCACGGGGTCATCTATCAGGGTGGACATCAAAGTCATTGTGGTCAACGCCCGGGTGTCAAAGGTCTGAACGAAGGACAATTCCAATGGTCGGTCGGGCGGTTAGACCCCGACCGGCAAGAGACGGACCCGAGCAAACCTCCATTCCGACTCGGGATGATACGCAAGGCAGCCGACGCTCAATACAAAGCAACAAGACGCCGAGGGAGACCGCATTGCTGGTCTGAACGGGGGAAGATATGTTACTACACGGTCACCACATAGAATAACCACCAAAGCCGACAGAGCGGAGGACTCCCAACCGAGCAGCTACCCGCTCGGCCAAGCAGCGGGATCTAGCCATGGACGGAGTGGAGTCCCGACCGAGCAGCTACCTCGCTCGACCAAGCAATGGGACAATTATAGTATCTCTCGATACCCTTTTGGGAGATAGTGCCACTGACACGAGGTATGGTCGACAGGCAAATCGTATGGCAGAAGTTTTTACTATCGCGTCAACGATATGCATGCCCTGTTAAGGTATAATGTTTAGTTTTCTGACAAGGCTCTTTCATAGGATACATGGGAGAGCATGCCTATACCTCGAGAATCGTGCACGTTGTCCACCAAAGCTCTATATAAAGGGGGGTCCATCACCGACGGCGGTACACGTTATCTACTGTTTGCGCATAGTTCTACTATTGATCCGCTTCTCTTTATATTTCGATGACTAACTTGAGCATCGGAGGATCAACACCGAGGACCCCTTCCCTGACTCGATACTGACGTTGTTTATTTTACAGAGCAAAACAAGGTTCACAGTCTATCAACAGAGCTGCTATCTCCTAACTTTTTAACTTCACATTTTTGAACAGGATCAGATGGAATAGTTGATGTAAATGTTCTAAGTCGGGTGCACTATGGGGGAATATAAGATTTCCTTATATGCATACAAATAAGGAAGACTAGCATGCATGCAGTTTTGATTTTTGAACCTCATAATACTGATAGTGTAATACCCAGTTTTAACGTTGGAATCAAAGAACCATCAGAAAAAGGCAAGCCATACAAAAGATACAAAAGAATATCAAGATCCCCATTATCCTTACCCTGTTTCATAGATCCGTGTCACTTGACCTTACTAGTTTACATTGTTCTTAAGATGATGGAATGAGAGCTTGATGACTTTGGAAAACAACTAACGTAGGACTTCTAGCAAGTTTATAAAGTATAATTAAATGACAGTAACAAGGATCAATTCACTATTATGATTGGACTGCAAAATCTCAAATGCTTAAACTATGCACATGTTACCTCAAGTCAACGAACAAATAAATACTAGTCCTTGAGAAAAATAGTAAAACAAAGATTCTTGGATCCTAACTTACATTCTTCAGCTTTGGACTAAGCTAAACTATTGATCGTCAAAGAACTTTATTTTATATTAGAATGCTATGTAAAAGCGAGTGAAAATATATATGGCTGAAACTTCATCGGATGAACACATTACAACCACCGTAAGAATCAAAATTACTATGGTTTAATAACCATAACTTACTTACAACCACCGTAAGAATCAAAATTACTATGGTTTAATAACCATAACTTACTAAACCAATCATCATTCAAAACTTATCCTAGACTGTATTGTTTTGTTAGTAAACTAGAATCAACAAAATGATTGGGGGGTGCTTGGTTGGATGGTATGGGACTATGGGAGTGGGGAATGGGAAAGAAATGGAAAATTGATACTTGGTTTGGAGAATTAGTGGTGGGTCTCACAGATTCGATCCACCAATCATGGTAATGAGTCATTACTTAACAAAATGGGGGAATGAAAACCTCTCCATTTCCATTCCCCACTTCTATCATTCCTATTCTCATTCTCATTTCCTTCCGGTAACCAAGCACCCCCTCATAATTCATCGTACCTGTTGACTTCTTGAGCTTGGAGAAGCCTGAGGAATTAGAGGTAAACTCAAGACCGATTGTTGTCCATAATAATGACTTGGTTTCTTTATCAATGATTCATAATTCTTCATTCCTGTTGACTTCTTGAGCTTGGAGAAGCCTAAGGAATTAGAGGTAACCTCGGTTTGTTGGTTTTAGCAATTCATCCATTTGTTCTCTCATCAGAGTTTTCCTGCTCAAACAACAATACCACTTATTTTTGCATGCCGATGGCTTGGCTCGATAACTGCTATTCTCTTTCATGTCCATGTCTGACAACAACACTTCTAGTTGAATACCCAACACCATTGTTGATCATGTGCAAAAAAAATTCAGAAACAAATATCTTGTACACTTAAATCCATACTAATGTCGAATAACCATACCCGATGACAATTGAAACATTTCCAACTTTGAATAGGATCCCTACCTAAGATTCATCATCTTGTCATTTTGAAGACTGCCAATAAACCCCATTGAAATATCCTAATTATAATTCGCAGATGGTAAAATGTCTTGTATAGGTGCCTTCCATGCCATTCTTACATACTTGGCACCCAAATTACTCTTATTGATCACCTTATAGCATCAATTGTACTTCACATCACTGATGACTCAACCAATAAGTCAGCTGCCTAATATAGACGGTAAATTAGCTGAGGGACGCATGTTTTCCTACTCATTTATTTATCAATCATTAAGCAGGCCATGAAAATATTGCAATCTAGCCACTCTTTGCATGTTCTAAGATTTGCTTCAACAATACCCTCCCATGTGGTGGCCTGCTCTGTTTCTTAATTTATCTTTCTACAGATGACTGTGGGGCCGACCGTATGAGACGCCTAGGGTCAACTTATGACGTTTTGCAGAAAAAGATTTGCTTCAGCATTGAAGACTTGGAGAGTCAGACCTATGAAGCTTACCACCGACAACAATTCCAGAAATTCCAAGAGAACGTGTAAGACAGGAAGGCGAAATATTTAACTAGAATAAATAATGTAATTAACAATACATAATACTGGTTTCCCTATGCAAGTTTTCATTCCAAGTTAGTGACACATACCATGGCACCCATCAACCCAATCTCAGGTATAATCACGTTTAGCATCTAAAACAAAATATAAAGGTCCACCTAAGACTATTGTCTCACTGTTTATCCTACAAACTGTAATTCACCTATTTGATACAACAATAAATTGTGGATATCTCCAAAATCTATTAAAATAGATGACTAAAATATGAAGCAGATTCGTTCAAGAGAAAATCAAGATAGTAAAAATTCCATCATATAAAAGAACTACCAATAACAACATTCATAAAGGCTATGTGCATGAGATAAGGAGATAAAGCAATCCCTTTAGATTAACGTATAGTTCGAACAATGATGATAATTTAGAAGCAAGCAAGTGCAAAAACAAGATAATAATAATAATAATCTTGTGCATGTGTTATCTTAATTGAACCACAACAGAGAAACATCAGCCGAATGATTTAGATCAAAGATAATAAAAAAATGAGAAAAAAAAAGTGAATTTTGTGTATGCTAGATTGGTTGAAATCAGAACAGATCAATATTTAAAAAAAAAAACACCAACCTTATTACAGTTCTAAATGTACCAACTACTGTAGCAAAAGTAAGGATGTACAGTCTCAATGTATCAGTGTAAGAAGCAATAAACACACCCAAAGGTTAAAAATACATGATCTACTAACCTACTTAATCAGCCAAACGCCACTGCGGCAGTGCGGCTACATTCATATTGCTTTGATCATTTGCATTGGTATGAAGTGTAAGCTTCTTGACCTATTAAAGAAAGAAAGTACCAAAAACATTATCCAACTTCCTCTGTATCCTCTGCCAACTTGTTATGGTTGTCGGACAAATGCTTGCACTCGTTATTGGAGACAACTGAAGTGGCTGTATATTGCTCTTTCTTTTCATGAACAATTTTCCAGAAGAAGTCAGTTAAAACCTTTTCATAAAATGGCATTTTCGCATACCCAGGAAAGTAGTTGATGTCGATGACAAGGTAATGGTTCCCAGCTCTCACATCCCTAATTATGTCAAAATTGAAAAGTCGCAATCCTGTAGCCCGCCTCAAACCACTCGCTATCTTCGTGAGAAAGCTCAATGGAGGCATCTCTACCTCATCCAGGCGTTTGTAATATTCGGCATCTGCTGGGTTGTGCATGGTAATGTTGGACACTTGTGAGAAGGCGACAGAACCCATGGAATGCTCCAATTTCTCTTCGGATACATCTGGGAGGGACTTCCTCTTCACGCACTGTACGTAGTCCCCCACCACATAAACCTTGAAGATGACCCCGCCGTGGTTTACAAATTCCTGCAGCACGAGGGGAGGTTTTAGCTTGAGCAAGGCTTCACGGTGGAAAACCAGGGACATTTTATGGGATTTGGCGCTGCCATCGGCGACTAGGGGCTTCGCGATCACAGGGAACCGTAGGGCGCCGATGACACCGAAGTTGGAGAGGGCACTCGAGTTATAAATCACCACCTGGCTGGGGATCCCAAACGTCTCCCTCTCCTGGTGGATCTCGAGCTCCGAGACCACCTGGAGCATGGAGATACGATTGTGAAGGCGCTGGATGGCGAGGGGAGGGTCAACGATGGGAACGCCAGGGTTCTGGGAGGCAAAATCCACGAGCTGTGCCTTCCAGTCGTCTCCATAGAACTTGTGGAGCACACAATCGTAGGGGCCCTGGTCGGCGAGGCGCCTCGAGGTATCAATGGCGACGAGATCGATGCCTCGCTCGCACGCTAGGCCAACGAGAGAGGGCTGGATGAAGCTCAGCTTCTTCTTGGGCGCGAGGGCGTAGCCGACCACGAATCTCCGACGAGCAAGAGTTTCCTCCATTGCAAGCTCGGAATCCCGAAAAACACCTCTGATTCCGCCTCAATCCTCGATCTCCGGCGAAAACAAACTGCATTCTCGAGCAACGATTAATCCCCAATCCCAAGGTTCCTCCACAAAAATCCTATATATCAAACAGAAAAGATAGAAAAGCAAAACAAAAAAACGAAGATTAGGGTTCTACCCACTGAATCGCACTGCGAACGCCGAAAGAACTCGAGGAAGAGGCGAGAAGCGGAGCCGACGGAGAGAAGACTTTTTTATAGCACTCACGCGCCGGCGACGGCCACGAGTGACCACGTGGCGATTCACGATTCTCCGACTCGTACCCCGAGCCCTCGATCGAACGGTTCAGATTCTCTCCGGCGTGAACCGGGGTCATCGACCGTCGAACTGCTTTTCGACGGAGGAGAGCGATCGACGACGGAGGGCCCCGTTGCAGAATATACGGTGGGGCCAGAATCGGAGAGATTCACATGCGATGCGATGCGAAGGGTTGGCTTTTCCAAAACTCTCATTTTTGGTCCATTGGATGCAGTGCGAGGGCTGTCCCACCGTCCCCCACTCTGTATAGTGATTTCGACTGTTTCGCGAAATAAAAGAATGATGCGTATTGCGGTTCGTTGGTCGCAGCATTAAATGCATTCATTACCGTGTTCTGAGCTCTACTATCCGGTAGCAGGCTATCAGCATACGAGAAAGGGACCGACAGAAGTCAGCACTATTGGAACGACATTGCCGGTTCGGCGATGGTTCGGCGATTGGCTGCTGGTGAGTTAGACCGGAGCAACTAACCCTTAAAATTAATTAAAATGACACTTGCGAAAAATGAGTACGACTTTAAAATAGGATTTCAATTCTGAAAGCACAATCTTCTTCATTGCAGTCATCAACAGAGCATAAACTGATTCAGAACCGGTGTTCATCTGCAAAGATGCTCTCCGCTAAGAACCCAAAAAAAAAACAATGCATTCACTAAGCATTAACTCGAACGAGCTGAAACTTTGGCAGCTGCCATACCCATATCTACCGACCTCCTCCTCTTTGCTATCTTATATCTGAACATCTTGAGGATCTTGTAGAACCAGAAGGCACTGACCAGCTGCAGCCCCAGTGCCATGGCCTAACAAAACAAAGTACAGAGCAAGAAGATACAATAATCAAAATCTAAACAAATGGCAGACAGAACAAGTAGATCTAATGAAGCTTCGGTTGCACCTTAATCAGGAGCGGGTTGTCCGCTTTCAGCGTCACATATGTCAGATATGGGCCACCGACCATCCTGGCCAGGGAGAAAATGGCAGCGAACAAAACCTGCATCGCCATGAATCCATTAAATCAACCACAATTTTTCTTTCTGCTTCCTCTGACGAGAAGAGGAATTGAGGCGTTTAATTTTACATCGACTGTGAAATTTAGGTCGGTGTCCCTATGGCCAAGCTCTTTGAGAAGCTCCCTCATGTGGAGGAAAGGGCTAGAGATCTCTGTGATCCACATCGATGCCACCATTTCTGACCCACACTGTAGATTAAGAAGCCAGCCAAGTTTATCCACAATTCAAAGCATCGACGTACGTTTACGCGTCAAATTAAGCTCAAAGTACAGACCATTTCGTAGGCAAGACCTGCTCCGATTCCGACGATGCTAATTACGTGATGGATGGAGTTGTCCGTCTTGGGATTTCGGTCGAACAGGCAGCACACGAGATCATAAATCAGATACGATAGCGTCACGGCCAAGGCTTTCATCTGAAAGAAAGGAGGAGGAAAAAAAATAAACAATAAGAGAGATCGAGAGTCGATTTGTGTTGAAAGGTGAGGTTTTTAAGTACCTGCAGAGGAGAAGACCTCGAGGCCAAGGGACACAGGGGGCAACTCCAGTCCTGCACGGAGAAGGAGGCGAAGGAAACGGCGACCACGGCGTGGATGGCGGAGACGACGCGGTTGCTGAAGTCGAAAGAGCGGTGCCGGAACAGGCTTCGAACGAGTAAGAAGGTGGTCGACCAGAAGAGCACGCCTGAGGTCACCCACTTCGCTATGTAATCCTCCATCGATCTGTTCCTGATACAGAGCGAGAATTCAGGGAGAATTCCTGATATATTCTTCGACAGCTCGGCGATGGAAATGAATTGATTAGAAACAGTTTGGCGTGCATGAGATGGGTTGAGCTAGATTGGGACATGAACGTCCGGGTCATTAATGGTGAGAGGCGGTGACTGGATGCTCGTACTGTTCATACGTCTTCAGACGTTGGAGAAGCTTCTGTAGAGAGATGTTCTCTGACTTCATCTTCAAGATATGAGAATTCTTAAACCTGCACGAAGCTGAAACCTCCGTGCGGCTCCCGCGTGGTCTGTATCTGCGCGCTGTGTCGACTCGATGAACGAACTTAATATTCTCATTTATATTCCTTTAATTATAAAAAATATATTTGTGATAAATAAAGAATAAATTCGATAAGTAAATAAGTAAATTCGAAGAATGACAAAAATGGTGACACAATGTTAAAGTAGATCCTTGAATTATTAAATATTTATAGGTTTTATTTGTATGTCAGGTCCCACCAGGTAGGTGCATTTAATTTAGGGTTTAAAATATTTATCAATTTTTTATAGAATGTGTTAGAATGCTCTCGGAAAATTGTCTTATTATTAAAGTATGTTTTTTCTATTAATAATTGCACAATTTAGACGATATTTTTAGGGAGAAAAAATAGGTAATAATCTAACCTTAGATAAATGACATTTTGATAACAAAATAGATATGGATTAGAAATATTTTAATTAAATATATTTTCAGAAAGTCAATAAATATCGACGCATTTAAAAAATATCATCCTTGAATTAATGGCCTTGCTGTTTTACTATTTCCAAATTAATTTGATTCCATTTGCTTGGTGTGAGGTGGAGCACCGGTAATAATTTATTATTATTATTATTATTATTAATTTAAAAAATATTTAACCCTTAGGAACCGATTATTCTAGAAGCGGCGTTCATCCATCGAATGATACTATAAAATAATTCATAATTTATGATGAATTTAACAACAAATTTTTTCATTAAAAAAAAATTTACGACAAAATTAGTAACGAATTTAGTCTCATTGTTAATAAATCGTCCTAAAAATTTTATCCTAAATTTAACAACAAATAAAAACTTAAGCACAAAATTCGTTCATCATTGATTACGGACGAACACTGTATTCGTCTCTGATCAATGACAAATTTTTTTCATCACTGATGGGGGTTCTTCCTTGATCAACAACGAAACAAAGTTCGTCGTTGATCGATAATGAAATAGATTTCATTCTTAATCAGCGATGAATTTATCTGTTGATCGATAATGAAATACATTTTATTCTTAATCAGTGACGAATTTATCTGTCACTGATCGATCAACTATGAAAGATGTTTCCTCCTTGATGAATTTGTTGGTCGGGACGAACCCTTATTTCATAGCAAATTGCCGATTTTACAATAAATTTTTTTTGCAAAATTTATTGTAAAATCATGATTTTCCCACAATCACAAATATGCAAATCTGTTCTTATCGTATACATATAATACCTGTAAACTCAATCCATACAATTTCATAACAAGAAAGATCCATACCAAACACAACAAAGATTCATACAAAATCCATACAATCCAAGTCAATCTACTCATCACAAAGATCAAATCCACATAATATCAATTTACATAACATCACATATAGAGAGTAACAAATCCAAAACTGATACATAACACCAAAGATCCATAGCATCAAATATAGAGTATCAAATCCACATAACATTAACATACCATAACATCAAATCCAATACTAAGTCAATGTACTCATATATAAAGAAAATGCTTAACTCCGTTATAAAATATATATGGTAAGAATTTCTTAAAAGCAATAGAAATTAACCTTTCAATGAATATATTATAGTATGATTTTTCAAATCAATCAATTTACATTTCTTCGTATTGACATATCTTCCAAGATTAGAGAAATAACTATGTGAAAATCTTAATGATTTCAAACATTTATAGATAACATGTCTCTGATTCTTATTCAATATATAAATTGCTTTTGGCTTTGGTCCCCTATTACATTCACCGATATCAAGAGTGAGTCGTTTACAAAGGAGTCACATATCTTTTCTTACATTTAATTTTTTTTTTTTATTTTTTTGACAATATATATCATTGTATTTATCAGATTATCAAAAGCATTCTTCTCAATATGTATTATATTGAGATTATGATTAATCAAATGACTCTTCTAATTAATACGATAAATCTCAAAATATACTTCGTTTAGTCTATTTATGCGTACTTCCATTTTCATATGTTGTAGCATAAGGAGATTACCTAGACCGACGGCGTGCTTCGTGAGTTGGAGAAAATTGATATCAGCGGAAGTTCGCGAGGTGAGATCGAGATGGATTAGCGATTAGGGCTCACGAGAGGGACTTAGATCCCTAAAATTAGCGACAAAACTTGGATGCATCGCTAAATTCAAGGATGAAACCAAGTTTCAACGTAGAAATCAAGGGCAAGTCTAGGATTCATCCCTGATTCAGCTACGTATCATTGATTCGTCTTTGATTTCAGTGACGAATAAAGTTTCGTTGTTGAAATCAGGGATGAATACTTGATCAGTCGTTGAATCATGGACAAATATTGGATTCATTTCTGATTTCAACGACGAATCCAAGATTCTTCATAAATTTATTAACTCGTTATTCGTCCAATATTAATGTGTTCAACAAAACTATAGTTTGCTGCAAAATTTATTCTAATCCACAATGAAAATTAAATTCGTTCCAAAATTAGCAATAAATTATAACTTTGTCACAAATTAGCAATAAAATTTACAATCATTGCAAATTTTGTGACTAAAACTTAATTTGTTACTAAATTTGTTATTATTTGACTATAAATAAAATTTCATTGCTAATTTATAATGGATTATTTTCATCCCTAAATTACTAATTTTTTTGTAGTATAAATCCAAAAGAGCTCATGGTAATGTGCCTAATAGCCGACCTCCATAGTCCTCCCCCTCTATAGAGTTGCATATGCTGGTTAATTATGTAATTGAACTATATACCGTCTAGCATAGTCACTCTACTAATTTAATAGTCTTCTTGTATGCTTGAGCTAGCATAATGCTTTACTGTCACACAATATATGAGAGGATTGGAGGACCCATAATTTTATTTATTTATTTTTTGATAATCCATGTATTCATGGTTTACAATTCAACTAATGTTGGAGGTGATCAGTCCGATCTTACTAAAATTTTCCATCGACCATGTAAGTGGTAGTATATACAATGACCTAACGATCAGTGGTTCAAATGCGAGAGGTGAATTTCTTACGACCCTAAATTTTGAACTTAGGTGCATGGGAAAGCTCAAGGTGTGCTTACCACTACACTATGGTATGGGACCTGGAGGACTTATTTATTTATTTATATATAGAGGATTAGGCTCCCTATCGGTAAATAGACCACGGAGTAGCAAATGGAGGGGGGAAGGTAACCTCTATTTGTCATGGGGGGTGTCGTTGGCGAATGGAGGAGGGGTTAGGCCGATCTAGCCGCATGGGGGAGGAGGCAGCAGGTTCAAGGAGCTACTATTGGGGGAAACCAGTCCTCAATGTCTTCCACATCGAGCCATCTACTTCTTATGCTAGTCAATTGTGCCCTTCACCGGGGAGCTTGCTGGACAACCGAAGCTTCAGCGGTTTAGTAGGAGTCCCATTGGAATCATAGATAGGAGGGTCGAAAGGATTATGAATGAAGGGTTGTAATGTTTTCTTCCGAGCTTAGACTAAAAGTGGAGGTCACTGTTGTATTGTTGGGGTGAGGGTGTTTGCTTAAGAGGTTGCCGAGATGTATGGATGACAGAGGATGTGAAGCTGCGACTGATAGTATTACAAAGATGATAATAGCATGCGTCGGTGATGATAGATGTACAATTGTGATTATGCTCTATGATTGTATTGGGTTTGTAATTGTGCTTGACAATGATGTAAGTGTCAGTACCCGTGGTAGTTTTAATGTGCTCAATTAAGTTAAGTTAGATTTTGCGTATTTGATCCTTGTATCTAAGTGTATAGAAGCTTAGGAACATAAGAAGTCGAGCAGAAGATGTAGCTAGCGAGAAGAATGACATGGAAAAAGGAACTGACGGGCTCGATGCATCCGAAGGACGAGATACTGCAGAAGAGTACACCGATGGACGAGAGGGATGTGCGTGGTGTTCAAGGGGCAAGAAATCGGGGAGGTCAACTCCGGTTAGCCAGAGAATCACCCACGCAAAGAGATCAGCTAAGGAGCTTATCGGCCTCATAGAAGGCACCTTCCATAGCTTCTAAGATGTCTTCGATGAATAATGTGAAGGCACCTTCTAACTCATAAATGGCACCTTCCAGTGACTGTTGGCGAAGATAGAGTTTTATCTGTTGGGACGGATATGCCCACTAGGGGGGGTGAACAGCGTCTCGTCGCGCGTTGTGCTTGCTTCGTCTTGATATGCAGTGGAAAATACAATACAAACACAAACACCGCTAACTCTAGGGATTTACTTAGTATCCACCTCAAAAAGAGGTGACTAGTCCAAGGATCCATACACTCACGCACACTCCACTATGAAATCACTCCTTTACGGTAACTACCGAAGGCGGAGAAGCCTTACAAGCCCATAATACAACACAAATACAAAGAGAAGCAGATACAAGGGAAATTTTACAACATTTGTACACCAAATCCTAACCCTAGCTTCTTCTTCTTCTTGTAACTCGCCTCTGGACTTGGACGTGCCTCCAAGAATCTTTAAGAACCGGCGTTGCAAGCTTGGAGAAGATCACTGTGAATGTTGTAGAAGAGTCGCGGGAAAGAACGCAAAGTTCTATCGAAGAAAACGCTCCGCCCAGGCTTTATACAGTGCTCCTAATCGATCCAAATTAGTCCCAATCGATTGCCATGTCACATCTACACAATCTCAACCGTCCATTGCTCGTTTCCTGCTCAATGGTCACTTCTCAATCGATCGACCGATTGATTGGGACTGCCTGAATAGATCGGTCGATCGATTCAGAGTCTTTCTGTGCTCTCGCGTCCGCGCGAGAGCTTCTGCTGCCCAATCGATCGACCGATCGATTGGGAGAGCTTTTGTGCTCGCGATTTCTTGACTCCAATCGATCGGTCAATCGATTGGTCCATTCCAACAATCGTAGCACACTCCAATCGATCGGCTGATCGATTGGAGCATGTTCAATCGATCGCCCGATCGATTGAACACCCTGGACTTGACTCAAACTCAAGTCCAGCTTCCCAAACCCAACTCTATATCAACCGTGACCTATTGGGTTTGCACGCCTAGCATTTGGCTACTTCCGACCAACCTCAAACTAGCCTTTTAGCCTCCTCCATCAGTTTTGCGTCCCTCGGATATCTCCTCATCCTTCACGCCTTGCCTTCTGAAGCTTCCATCGGCCTCATCTTAGTTGTCAGGTTCTCCTCGCCAAGTCACACTAGAACTTACCTTGCCAAGACCACTTGTTTGGACTTACAACCTTTGCCAAGATCACACTTGGACTTTCCAATTGTCTGGTTCCTCCCCAGGACTTTCCTTTTGCCAAGATCACACTTGAACTTTCCAATTATCTGGCTGCTCACCAGGACTTTCCCTTTGCCTAGCTATACTAGGACTTTTCAATTGTCTGATCTCACTTATCAAGACTTTCACCACCAAGTCTGGTCAACACTGACCTACTTGGATTTTCACTCTTGCAAACCTTCCTGTTGGACTTACCTTTACCTAATCTCCAATTAGGACTTTCCCAGTCAAGTCTCCTGTCAATCTTGACCTACTTGACTTGTCTTTTCATCAACCTGGTCAATCCCTTGACCATCTCCACAATCGGACGATTACTCCAGCAATCTCCATACATTGTCAAACATCAAAACTCAATTCCCGACTCAAGCTTGACCTAACTCAAGCTTAGTCAAATTGGTCAAACATGACCTAGGGAAATTGCCACAACAATCTCCCCTTTTTTGATGTTTGACAATTCATCTAAGTTAGGCTAAATCTCATAGTCTTAACCTCTTCTTTATACCAAGGCTAAATCTCATAGCCTTAATCTCTTCTTTATACCAAGGCTAAATCTTATAGCCTTAATCTTTTCTGACAAAGCATGAATGAAGGTTTCCTTCATTCTCTCCCTTTCCTAGAGGGCAAACTCCCTCTGCTTGGGATGAAGGCCTCACTTAACCTTCCATTCTCCCCCTTTGTCACACATCAAATCAGAAAATAAACTCTTCTCCATAAGAGTTAACTCTTCATTGTTTACAACCTCACATGTTGTTAACAACCCCACAATGAAGATCTCATAGTCTTCATTGCCGCCAAAGCTCCCCCTTGAGCTCTACTTCACTTCACAATGCTCATCCTAGAGTATGCATCAACTTCCCAATGAAACTCTCATTCATTGTATTCAATGCTCCCCCTTAAGCAGTAATATCCTTCTCAATGCTCATTCAAGAGCACGTTTCACTTTACCAATGAAGGTCCGATCCGCTTCATTAACCCAATGCTCCCCCTTGAGCAGCAATCTACTCCACAATGCTCGCCCGAGAACATTTATCATCCTAGCAATGAAGATAATCAATCTTCCATTGCACCCCAATACTCGACTCTGAGTATTAATTCATCACGAAGGTTTAACCCACCTTCCAAGGTCTTTGAAAAGATTTTTATGTTTTCAAAGAGTAACTCCCCCTAAAAACATGGTCAAATTTCTATCATTGCACCAACAATGACTTGGGGTTCCTAAATAATTAGGAAAATCAAAATTCGAAGTTTTGAGGTTCAAAATTCAATAAAGAGGCTAAACCTCAACCTAAACTTCACCTAAGTCTACCTTAACCAATCCATACTTGCTTTCAACATAAGAACTCCCCCTAAATAGATACAAGTGTATGCCAAAGGGTTAGGAATGGTTAATGACCCTTGAAAACCAAAACTTGAAGTTTTAAAGTTTTACAATTCAAAATTGAAACTAAACCTTAACCTAAACTTCATTTGGATTTTTTCTTAACCAATCCATACTTGTTTTCATCATGAAAACTCCGCCTAAATGTCTACAAATGTATTCCAAGGGGTTTGGAATGGTTATTGGGACTCGAAGTGACTTGAAGTGATGAAATCAGGCTTTTCAGGCCAAAATCAGACTTCCTAATCGATTGAAGTTGGGACTCAATCGATTGAAATCACTTCAATCGATCCATTGATCGATTTCACAAGCTACTACTCGCAGAAATACCCTCTGAATCGATCCACTGATCGATCCAAACTGGGTCAATCGATCGGCTGATCGATTCAACACCCTTCTGTTCACAGGAAATGGCTTCCAATCGATCGGTTGATCGATTGAACCCATCCCAATCGATCGGTTGATCGATTGGGTTTCTGATTTCCTGAAATTCAATTCCAGCGAAATTCAAAAACTCCCCCTAAATTCTACAAAATTCTAAAAATCATGAAAATTTATGTAGACATTATTTAGGGTATTCTTTATCAAGGAAAAATAGTTTTCTATGAAAATACTTCTTATTTTCAAAGATTGACACAAATTTGAAAACTTGCAAAAATTTTAGTGTTTTCTTCAAGTTTGTGTCTAACTATTCAATGATGATTACTATCAAAAGATAGTCTTCACCAAGGTTTTCCAAAAGCATTTTAAAATCATTTTCAAAACCAATATCCAACCATGTTCTTTGGGCTCAATGCACATGACTTGTACCTTAGTTTTCCCAATGATTGGAAGACACATAACTATGTGTTTTGATGAACCTAAAACTCAACAAGATGCACTAAATCAACATCTTGAGTTTTGTTCATCATCCTAACATCTCACTTGTATCTAATGTGTACTAAAGTACATACAAGTCACCTTATGATTCTTTGTGAGATGTATATTTGATTTTGCCCTAAACTAAGGAATCATGCATATCTATCTAGGCATTAAGAGACTTATGATCATCCACCTAGGATGTCATTTGGTATAATCCCACTTGTTGGGATATTTACCATTCTTAATAAATGTCTTTTGTCCTTAATTACAAGAAAATTAACATAATGCATGATGATCAATGACATACATTAAAATAAGTAATTTTCAAAAGAAAAACATGCTATAGCTACATGATGTATGTATGACATGACATGATATTTTTATATTTTTCATAATAATCATGAATGTAAAAATAAATATGATGTCATGACATATGATGGGCCAACAATCATGGCATTTTAACATAGACAAAATATACCTAGATAATCTATCTAAGTATCCTTAATTCTTAGTTAAACCTTAAAATTAAATCCTTGATCGCCCAATTTCATCAAGAGTGTGCCAAACCCAATTTTGACATTTCTTTTTCCCTTTCTAAATTTGTGTCATTTTAAATTAAACAAATTCCTCAAAGTATGACACATTTTACTCTTTCAAAGAGTAAATGAAATCAAATTAAGGCTTAGATTCGCCTTTAGCCATCTAAGAAAAATGTCAAAATCCCCAATTTGACATTTCTTATCCTTTTCTAAATGTGTCCATTTAACTTAAGTTCAAGTCCTCAAAGTTTAACACATTTTACTCTTCCAAAAAGTGAACATCTTACATTAGGACCTAGATTTAACTTTAATTATCCTAAGACAATACCAGTACCTCAATTTGGTATTTCTTATGTTTTCCCAATTGTATCAAGTTAAATTAAACATAATTTCTTAAGATTTTGCACATGTTACTCTTTCCAATAGTGACAATTTTGGATTAAGGTTTACATTTTCCTTAATTTCATAAGAAAATGCCAAATTCCAAATTTGACATTACTTTTGCTTCTCTCAAGTGTGTCAATTAAAATTAATTTCAAATCCTCAACACTTGGCATCTTTTTGCCCTTCAAGGCTTAATCTCATTTGATTAAAGCATGAGTTTTCTCTTAATTCCTTAAGAAAGTATCAAGATTTTAACTCAATTTTTCTTATACTTTTCTTAAGTGTGCCAATTTAGATTAAGTTCAACTCTTCAAATTTTGGCACATATATTACTCTTTCAAAGAGTAACCCTACAATCCTTTTCATTTTCAAAAGTTAACAATAACCTTGAAAATGCTCTCAAGTGTCAACTTTAACAAGGTTGGGTTAACTACCCTTCCAATTGGAGTTGCCACTCTCTAAACCTATCTAGGGTGTAGAGAATATACTCCTAGGAACCCAAAACCTATTGGTGCTCCTTGGATGCTCTAGGTACTCACTAGGGATAACTTCCCTAAATACCTTCCTAAGAACCTTTCTAGGCTTCTTAGAAGCTTTGGTCACTTCTACTAGGTCACTCCTAGGGCTAACTCCCCTTGTAACCTTATTTGTGACTTTGTTTGGCCTCTTTGGAGCCTTAGTCACCTTTACTAAGTCAACTCTAGAGATGGTCTCCCTTGTGACCTTCTTTGTAACTTTGTTAGACTTCTTAGAAGTCTTAGTCACGTTGGTCTTGCCAAAAGGACCTTTAGGGATTCCTTTCCTAGTATCCTTGACTTGACCTCTATTTCTAGGGTTGGTCCCATAACTATATGGAACCCTATGAAAGGAAGTCACATCCTTCTTGGCTTTATATTTGTATCCCAAACCTCTATAGCCATTGGATGGCTCTTGCTTAGTTCTCCCTAGAGTTTGCTCATTTTGACCCTTAAGAATATTTTCCATTCTTGCTAGGGTCCTTTCTAAGTTATCAAGTCTTGACCTCAAGACTTGGTTCTCCGTCATTAAATCCATAGATTTGGATTTTTCTTGACTCCTATGAGCATTGCTAGCCTTAGGCTTATATCTAAAGTCCTTAGTATTATTGCCTAAGTTACTATCTACCTTCCTAAACTTAGGTGTGGTAGTTCTAGCATGAGGAGGAATATATTTTCCCTTAACACTATCATGCTTCCTACTTTCATGATAATTTACATTAAAATGATGAGTGTTATTTCTAACATGCATTTCATCATAACTAAAAGGAGTTGCACTATTAAAGGTTACCTTGGGTTTGCTTTTAGAAGCTCCCCCTTGATTTGTGCTTCCTCCTTTAACTTTGATTGGCTTCTTCCCTTTAGGACATTGACTCCGGTAATGCCCATTTTGATTGCATGAGAAGCACACAATGTGCTCCTTGCTCTTGCGTTTCGTGGGACCAATCTCCTTGGGCTTCTCCTTGCCCTTAAGTGCTACTTGGCTCTTCTTCTTGGCCAATTTGGGGCACTTACCCTTATAGTGCCCATGTTCCCTACACTCAAAACAAATAATATGATTTTTATTCTTAATTGAACTAATTATACCTTCATGTGTAGGGGTGATGCTTGATTATCCATTTGATGTAGCTTGCATTGTGGAGGTTGTATCATCTTCCTCTTCTTCTTCTCTTGAGGGTGTGTGTGCTTCCACCTCTTCAACTCTTGAGGATATGGATACTTCCATCTCTTCCTCTCTTGAAGATGTAGAAGATCTCTCATTTTCTTCCTTCTCCTCCTCTTCCTTATTCTCCTCGAATGTTGACCTTATGTCAACATCGGATTGCATCTTTTCTTCCTCCTCTTCTTCGAATGTTGACCTCATGTCAACATCGGATTGGTCATTCTCTTCTTGGACCAATGAACCCTTCTCCTTGGGCTCTTCCACTCCTTGGACTTGTGTAGGGTCTTCATTATAGGCAATGATTTTTTTCCAAAGATCACTTGCATTTGTGGTTTCATCTACACTCAACAAAACATTAGAAGGTAGTAAATTATGCAAAATTCTCGTTACCTCCTTATCTGCCTCCGATTGCTCTTGTTGCTCTTCGGTCCAATGCCGAGGTCGGAGGCGTTTACCCTTCTTGTCTGTAGGAGCTTCAAATGGATCACTCAAGACAACCCATTGGTTCCACCCCATTTGGAACCATGTTTCTAGCCGATTCCTCCAAATAGGGAAGTCTTCCTTGTCGTATGGTGGAGGAATCCGGATGTCCCATCCAAGTGGACCTCCCAAGTCCATCTTCTTCCTCTAGCTTCTTGCTCTCTTGGCGGTTAGTCTGTAGAAGAGCAACCTCGCTCTGATACCAATTGTTGGGACCGATATGCCCGCTAGAGGGGGGTGAATAGCGTCTCGTCGTGCGCTTATGCTTGTTTCGTCTTGATATGCAACAGAAAATACAATACAAACACAAACACTGCTAAATCTAGGGATTTACTTGGTATCCACCTCAAAAAGAGGTGACTAGTCCAAGGATCCACACACTTACACACCCTCCACTATGAAATCACTCCTTTACGGTAACTACCGAAGGCGGAGAAGCCTTACAAGCTCACAATACAACACAAATACAAAGAGAAACAGATACAAGGGAAATTTTACAAGATTTGTACACTCAACCCTAACCCTAGCTTCTTCTTCTTGTTGTAACTCGCCTCTTGACTTAGACGTGCCTCCAAGAACCTTCAAGAACTGGCGTTGTAAGCTTGGAGAAGATCGTTGTGAATGTCGCAAAAGAGTCGCAGGAAAGAATGCAAAGTTCTACCGAAGAAAACGCTCCGTCCAGGCTTTATACAGTGCTCACAATCGATCTAAATTAGTCCCAATCGATTGTCACGTCACATCTGCACAATCCCAGCCGTCCATTGCTCGTTTCCTGCTCAACGATCACTTCCCAATCGATCGACCAATCAATTGGAAATGTCTGAATCGATCGGTCGATCGATTCAGAGCCTTTCTGTGCTCTCGCGTCCGCGCGAGAGCTTCTGCTGCCCAATCAATCGATCGATCGATTGGCAGCTCCCAATCGATCGCCCGATCAATTGGGAGAGCTTCTGTGTTCGTGATTTCCTGACCCCAATTGATCGGTCGATCGATTGGGTCATTCCAACAATCACATCACACTCCAATCGATCGGCTGATCGATTGGATCCTGTTCAATCGATCGCCCGATCGATTAAACACCCTGGACTTGACTCAAACTCAAGTCCAGCTTCCCAAACCCAACTCTCGGTCAACCGTGACCTATTGGGTTTGCAGGTCTAGCATTTGGCTACTCCCGACCAACCTCGAACTAGCCTTCTAGCCTCCTCCATCAGCCTTGCGCACTCGGATATCTCTCCATCCTTCACGCCTTGCCTTCTGGAGCTTCCATCAGCCTTGATCCGGTGGTAAGGACGGGGGACCCTCATGGGCGGAGGGTCAAAGACACGTGGAGGTCAACCCCAAGTTCGCGCCGAACGGAAGCATGCCGGGCCGAACGGAAGCATGCCGCGCCGAAGGGAAGCATGCCGGGCCGAACGGAAGCATGCTGGGCCGAACGGAAGGATGCCGGGCCAAACGGAAGCATGCCGGGCCGAAGGGAAGCATGCCGGGCCGAACGGAAGCATGCCGGGCCGAACGGAAGCATGCTGGGCCGAACGGAATGATGCCACGCTGAACGGAAGCATGCCGAGCCGAACGGAAGGCAACCCGACCATAGCCGGGGTTCCGACGCTCATGTTGAACAGAGTCGTATGGCCGAGCGGGTAGCTCGCTCGGCCGAAGGCACAAAGTAGCAACACTGCGAACAGTCCACACAACATAAGACCGGTCGGACGTAAGGGGATTACCGACCGGACGGACACTCGAGACGGAGTAAGAATAGACAACAGGACAAGGAAACATCCTCTGACAGCGGGTATGTTCGAGGAGCAGGCCATACGTAGGATCTTATGACAGGAGTCCGTTGTCCCATCAAAGACGTGCTCAGACTGTAGCAGTAAGGGGTCAGGTAAGCTCTTCTGACAAGCCCATACCGAGATATGGACAGAGGATACGTATGCACCTCGGTATGTGTGCCCGAGCCTCTTCACAGCTCTATATAAAGGGTCCTCACCCTTCGCCGGAGGTATGCATTCTCTGATATTCGGAGCCACCTTTTGCTGTCCGCTTGCCTGACTTGAGCATCGGAGGGTCGCCGCCGGGAACCCCTTCCCGGCCCGACTTCTGTGTAGGTTCGCCGGAGGTTCATACGACCAGTCGTCGACCCACGTCAGTGACCCGGAGAGCGCCACGTGCCCAGCGTCCGTTGATTCAGCATTCGGACAGGATCAATTTGGCGCCGTCTGTGGGAACGCTCCTGCATCCGATCGGAAGCAATGGACGAGGCTGGACGACCGCACACGGTGATGCTCTCCACGAAGGAACTCGACGCTCTAATCAAGGCAAGAGCAGCTAAGCTCTTGGAGCAACAGAAAGAGAATGCGCAAGCCGAGCGGCTGAAGCAACAAACAACGTCAGCATTAGGTGGCCGAGCGGAGGCAATGATCCCCGAGCGGAGGCAATGATCCCCGAGCGGACGCCTCCCCCGAGACAATGATCCAACCGGCATTCAAGGGGGAGCACCGCCGAGCGGATGAAGATGGATTGGGACTTGGATCAACCATGAAGCGCAAATTATCTCCAGCCTTTCCGGGGCAGGGTGAAAGGTGCACCAATATAATGTGTGCTGTATATTTTCCATTTGGCTGTATATTTGAAATGCAGGAAGCAAAATGTTAAAACACAATTGGCATTATCTGCCGAGCGGCCTATCTCCATGATGTATAAGATCTG
Source organism: Zingiber officinale (assembly GCF_018446385.1). Classification (NCBI taxonomy): domain Eukaryota; kingdom Viridiplantae; phylum Streptophyta; class Magnoliopsida; order Zingiberales; family Zingiberaceae; genus Zingiber; species Zingiber officinale. Next base: position 85,358,934 of record NC_055996.1, read on the forward strand.
AGGCACCGACTCAATGTCGAAGACCCCTCGCCGCTCGGCAGGGCGTATGTCATCAGTGTTAAAATTAGCCTTAACATTTGGAGGATGAAGACGGTCGACGGCTAGATCGACCATAGAGCGCGAATCATCTCCAGCCGTACCGAGCTGGGTGAGAGGTGCGCTGATGTAATTTTATATATGTTTTGGTTGCCTATGTCCTTGTAATGCAGGAAGCAGAAATAATTAAAGGATGACAAATAGCTTCGCCGAACGGCAGTGTCAAAATTAGCCTTAATGGCCGTCGAGCTCCGACGTTAAATATCGAGAGACGAGCCGGCGTCTATAAACCCGCCGAGCGGAAGACCGTCGAGCTCCGACGTTAAATATCGAGAGACGAGCCGGTGTCTATAAATCATCTGAGCGGAAGACCGTCGAGCTCCGACGTTAAAAATTGAGAGACGAGCCGGCGTCTATAAACTTCCGAGCGGAAGACCGTCGAGCTCCGACGTTAAAAATCGAGAGACGAGCCGGCGTCCTCGAGTGGAAGACCGTCGAGCTCCGGCGTTAAAAATCGAGGCAGCGTCTATAAATCATCCGGCGGAAGACGCCGAGCTCGGCGTTAAATATCGAGAGGCGAGCCGCGTCTATAAATCATCCGAAGAAGACCGTCGAGCTCCGGCGTTAAATATCAAGAGACAGGCCGACGTCTATAAACCCTCCGGCGAAGACCATCGAGCTCCGACGTTAAAATCGAGGGGCCGGCGTCTATAAATTATCCGAGCGGAAGGCCGTCAAGCTCCGACGTCGAGAGATGGGCCGACGTCTATAAATCATCCGGCGGAAGGCCGTCGAGCTCCGATGTTAAAAACGCGGGCGACTATAAACCCTCCGACGGAAGACCGTCGAGCTCGACCGTTAAAAATCGAGAGTCGGCCGCGACTATAAACCCTCCGTAGAAGACCGGCGAGCTCCGGCGTTAAAAATCGAGAGCAGTCGGCGTCTATAAACCCTCCGGCCGAAGACCGTCGAGCTCCGACGTTAAAATCGAGAGTCGGGCGGCGACTATAAACCCTCCGGCGGAAGACCATCGAGCTCCGACGTTAAAAGACGAGCAGGCGTCTATAAATCATCCGAACGGAAGACCGTCGAGCTCAGGCGTTAAATATCGAGAGACGAGTGATAAATCATCCGAGCGGAAGACCGTCGAGCTCCGACGTTAAATATCGAGAGACGAGCCGGCGTCTATAAATCATCCGAGCGGAAGACCGTCGAGCTCCGACGTTAAATATTGAGAGACGAGCCGGCGTCTATAAACCCTCCGAGCTGAAGGCCGTCGAGCTCCGACGTTAAAAATCGAGAGACGAGCCGGCGTCTATAAATCATTCGAGCGGAAGGCCGTCGAGCTCCGACGTTAAAAATCAAGAGACGAGCCGGCGTCTATAAATCATTCGAGCGGAAGGCCGTCGAGCTCCGACGTTAAAAATCGAGAGTCGGGCCGGCGACTATAAACCCTCCGGCTGGAAGACCGTCGAGCTCCGACGTTAAAAATCGAGAGTCGCGCCGGCGACTATAAACCCTCCAAGCGATCTTAGATATATTCAGCTGAGCGGACTAGCTATACAAAATACTTCGTGAGAAATCCCTTGCAAAACGCAAGAGAGGTGGGATGAGAGGCGATTAACGAGGAGAAGCGGAGGATGGTTTCTTGGATGCGCCGCTCGGCACTACGGGCGTCCAGTCAGTCGGACTATGCGCCTCCTTCGACTAGACTTGAAGGGGAGGCATGTGATCCGGTGGTAAGGACGGGGGACCCTCATGGGCGGAGGGTCAAAGACACGTGGAGGTCAACCCCAAGTTCGCGCCGAACGGAAGCATGCCGGGCCGAACGGAAGGATGCCGGGCCGAACGGAAGCATGTCGGGCCGAACGGAAGCATGCCGGGCCGAACGGAAGCATGTCGGGCTGAACGGAAGCATGCCGGGCTGAACGGAAGCATGCCGGGCCGAACGGAAGCATGCCGGGCCGAACGGAAGCATGCCACGCCGAACGGAAGCATGCCGGGCCGAACGGAAGGATGCCACGCCGAACGGAAGCATGCCGGGCCGAACGGAAGGCAACCCGACCATAGCCGGGGTTCCGACGCTCATGTTGAACAGAGTCGTATGGCCGAGCGGGTAGCCCGCTCGGCCGAAGGCACAAAGTAGCAACACTGCGAACAGTCCACACAACATAAGACCGGTCGGACGTAAGGGGATTGCCGACCGGATGGACACTCGAGATGGAGTAAGAATAGACAACAGGACAAGGAAACATCCTCTGACAGCGGGTATGTTCGAGGAGAAGGTCATACGTAGGATCTTATGACAGGAGTCCGCTGTCCCATCAAAGGCGTGCTCAGACTGTAGCAGTAAGGGGTCAGGTAAGCTCTTTTGACAAGCCAAGCTCTTCTGACAAGCCCATACCGAGATATGGACAGAGGACACGTATGCATCTCGGTATGTGTGCCCGAGCCTCTTCACAGCTCTATATAAAGGGTCCTCACCCTTCGCCGGAGGTATGCATTCTCTGATATTCGGAGCCACCTTTTACTGTCTGCTTGCCTGGCTTGAGCGTCGGAGGGTCGCCGCCGGGAACCCCTTCCCGGCCCGACTTCTGTGCAGGTTCGCCGGAGGTTCATACGACCAGTCGTCGACCCACGTCAGTGACCCGGAGAGCGTCACGTGCCCAGCGTCCGTTGATTCAGCATTCGGACAGGATCAAGCCTCATCCTAGTTGTCGGGTTCTCTCGCCAAGTCACACTAGGACTTACCTTACCAAGACCACATGCTTGGACTTACAACTTTTGCCAAGATCACACTTGGACTTTCCAATTGCCTGGTTCCTCACCAGGACTTTCCTTTTGCCAAGATCACACTTGGACTTTCTAATTGCCTGGTTCCTCACCAGGACTTTCCCTTTGCCTAGCTATACTAGGACTTTCCAATTGTCTGATCTCACTTATCAGGACTTTCACCACCAAGTCTGGTCAACACTGACCTACTTGGATTTTCACTTTTGCCAACCTTCCTGTTGGACTTACCTTTGCCTAATCTCCAATTAGGACTTTTTCAGTCAAGTCTCTTGTCAACCTTGACCTACTTGACTTGTCTTTTCATCAACCTGGTCAATCCCTTGACCATCTCCACAATCGGACGATTGCTCCAGCAATCTCCATACATTGTCAAATATCAAAACTCAATTCCCGACTCAAGCTTGACCCAACTCAAGCTTAGTCAAATTGGTCAAACATGACCTAGGGAAATTGCCCCAATATTATCTTCAATGGATAAAACTTATCTAATGGAAGGTGCCTTGGACTATCTTGAAAGCGCCTTCCAGCATTAGATAGAGTTTTTCAGGGGCTATAAAAAGACTCCTAGAGCTAGGAAATAATCAAGAACTTGAACTACAACTCTTGTAACACTTTCCTAGCATTTTCTTAACCTTTTTCAGCAATTGTAAGATTCTTCTCTGCCTGCAACGAAGGAGATCTTTTAGTGGCTTTCACTGCCTTGAATTAATAACTACCTAGATTGTAACCAAGTAAAATCCTGACCTGTTAATCTTTCTTTTAAGTTGTTTAGTTCAGTTTTATTATTGTTGTTTTAATTGTGCTATTAATCAAGTCCAAAGTTAGAGAATAGGTTTTTTTTATAGGCAATTCACCCTTCTCTTGTAGATTCTACTATACCAACAAGTGCCCCCGGGGTTATGGTGCAGCGGTAGGGTATCTAGGTTGTCACCCAGGCACCCGCAGTTCGAGCCCTAACTATGACAAATTTGTAGGAATTTTTTTCTCCAAATGGGGCACGCAACTAAAGGATGTTGGGCTCCTGGGTTGCCCGCTGCGAGCACTTCTCGATTTACCCTGGTGACCAGTGGGAAATTTTTGTGGGGCCGGGCCGGTCACCTGAGGCTCGACGTTACCCAGCCTTTTACTATATCAACAAGTGGTATCAAAGCCACAACACCACAAAAGGACTAATCGCCGACTGTAGTACCAAAACGATGGTCGGACCGAGCATCTACCTGTCGAAGTTCGAAGGAGACTTCGTGTAATGGAAACATCGGATGGAAGTATTTTTTTAAAACAAAATTTAAGATTCTTTTAATTATAAAATATGGTTTTGTAGCCCCCAACGATTAATAAGAAGAGTATTCATGGATAAAGAAAAAGCAAGCGGACTTCGTAGCAAATGGGTGAGCCGAATTCCATCTACTGAGCTTACTACCTCCACAGGAAGTCAGTAGAATTGGCGCCTATGAGTCAGCAAAGGATCTGTGGGAGAAGTTCCTGGAGCTACACGAAGGTATGTCGAAGCCAAGCTCGTAAAATGGGATCTGCTTCGGAACCAACTGATCAACCTCCGACTGAAAGAAGAAGAGTTAGTAACACAACTGCACGCCAAGCGTTTGTCCTTCTGAGGCATTAAAAGAATCACGAATCTCTAAGATACACACAAATCTTGGAGAAAAGGTAACAAACCAAAATTCTCTAAAGTACGCATTAAATACATTTCCAAGGACACACGAATTCCTCTATATTCGACTCCTATTGTATTTTTAAAGATCTAGAGGTTAGTACATTATAAAATTTATTTTCCACTCTAGAACTTCACGAATCTAGATATGCAGAAGTAAAGAAATTAAGTCAGACAATTGCCCTGAAAGCAAGAACAGATGATCAAGACTCCGAAACATCCATCGACAAATATGAAGCAGCATTATTGTAAGAAATTTTAATAAGTTTATTAAATCTAATAAATTTAAGTCGCAGATGAAAAAGCACTTTTTTAGCAAAAGGAAGGTTCGATGATACAACTGTAACGAAGAACGGCATATAAAGGATGATTGCTCAAAGCTGAAGACAAAGGAGAGAAAGAAAGAGTCAACTAAATCAAGACACAAAAACATTAAAGTAACATGGGACAAGTCATCATCGGAGTCAGAAGTTAAAGAATACGTCAGACTAGCCCTATTGGCGGACCACCAAGGAGAAGATGAAAGTAACTCAAAGATGATCATTGATGAATGGGAGGATTCTCAGAAGAAAACTGCGATGAAGGAGGAGCATTAGAACACGAGGTAAGTGAGGTACGTGCACTATTTTCCAAGCAATCTTTTGAATTTATCAAGATGTTATCTAAGAATATATAGTACAACTAGAAAAAGATAATGCTAGGTTAAAATTAAACTTAGCAAATTCATACCCATTAGATATGTTTGATACTTTAAAAATAGAAAACGAAAAATTAAAACTACAAATTGAAAAATTTAAAAATGACCATGCATGTTCAAATGATTTTCAAAAATTAAAATTAAGAAATTATAGTAGAATCAACTGTAACATAAGAAATCACCAAGGAAAAATTAAGAAAATCCCTAGAAATTATGTACCTCTAAAATTTTTATTAAATCCGGTAGGTAGGAACCTATATTGGGTCCCAAAATATTTTCTAGATTAAATTCCCAACTTTTTATTAAGAAATAAATTATTTTAATAAAAAAAATTTTCAAGTAAATTTTTTATTCAAATTTATTAATCAAAATTTTTATACTTATAAAAGAACATTATTTCTGTTAAGGATTTTTTTTCAAATTTTTTTTATTAAGTTATTTTTTAAAATTATTAATGAAAATATATTTTGAAATTTAAAATTATTTTACAAACTTATTTTTTAAAAATTTTATTTTTCTGTGATAATATATAATATTCTTGGTCAAAGAAAATATTTTCATAATTTTCTAACCTATAAATTATTTTCTATGAATTTATTAATAAAAATGGTATTTTATAACTTAAAAATATTGTGTAGAATTATTTTTTTAAAATTTTTATTTTTTATTGATAAAACAATGTCTTCTATCATAATAAAGTTTTAAACATTTTTTTTGGATTTTATTGAATGATTACAAATTATTTTCTAAAATGTTAATTTTTAATATTAAAAATTAAGGAAAATATAAATTTGGGAACTTTGATTTTTCTAATATTCAATAATCTATTTTTTATATCCAACAAATTTTAGAAGAATTTTCAAAGGTGATTTTTTTTTAAGATTTATCTTCAAAAATTCAATTATTTCAATAAAATAAAATAAATCTGCTCGTTCAACTAATTATTTTTTCAGTGAAAATTTTCCTACTTGTATAAATTATTCTATTTATATTTGAAAAAAGGCTACAGAATTTTTTGAAACTGAAAACTATTTTTTTTAATTATTTTTGCCAAATAGAAGATTAATTAGTAAAATAAAATATTTTTAAAAATTAATTCTTAAAAATATTAGCTTACTAATAATTCCTATTATGTACTCCTACACAAATATTACAAAATTTTATAACAATTTATTTTATTTTTCTCAATTTTTTTTATATGATTAAAGCGGGAAAAATATGTACAAGTTAAAGTTAAAGGAGAATAAGGACACTCTATTCTATATACGAATTTTACAATTTTATTAACTTACTTAATTCATTCCATTATAATATTTTATTCTAATTACAACTTCTTTAATTATTTACATAATCTTGTTATAACTTTTTGTTTAATTCTAATTTTAAATTGGGTTGATACTGTTGGTGCGGGTAGCACTAACGGTCTAACCTAGGTTTTGATGAATGACAAATAGGTTAAGTTAGTTTTGTTGTTGTCTGACACTTTGATCGAGTGTGCAGGAGAAGTCCACACAGGTCGACGGGCTGACCAGATGTCTGGCACGAAGTCCAGCTAGGTCGACGGGCTGACCGGATAGCTGGCGAGAAGTCCAAGCGGGTCGACGGGCTGACCGGACGCTTGGCGAGAAGTCCAGACGGGTCGACGGGCTGACCGGACGTCTGGCAGGTAAGTGAGGTAAGTCAATGGAGGGGAGTGACTGCGAGGACGCGTTCCCGGGAAGGGAACATTAGGTGTCGATCAGGCTTAGATCCATTTCGGATATCTAAGTCGAGATCGTGACTAGATTCCGGTCTCGGAAAGACGGAATCTAAGTCATACTAACTTGTGCTAATTCATACTATTATAAAATGTGCTAATAATCTATGTTGCAGGTTATATATTGTCTCGGACTAACTTTGTTTTGCAGGAAAAGAGAGTTTTCTGGAACAAGGTGGTCCGGGCGCCCGGAAGGCAAATTATATCCAGCCAAGTCGTCGCCACGTGGAGCATCACGGTTTGAGCAGCTACGTCACATTCCAGGCGCCCGGAGCAACATATAAAAGAAGCCCCAGGCAGGAGCTTCAAGAACAACAATCAATCTGAGAACTCTTCTACTGCTGGTTTTGCTGGTCTACGTTCCTGCGACGCTGATAAAGCTCCGACAAAGTGCTCATTCGGTTTTTAGTTTACTTCTTTGTCGGTATTACTTTGTTTCATTAGCATTTTCTGTGTTCATCTTGTAACTATATTCGAATTGCTAGTGATTGCCCAACGAAAGTGGTCAAGGACCACGGGCCTTCGAGTAGGAGTCGTCACAGGCTCGGAATGAAGTAAAAAACAACTGTGTTCATTTACTTTTCCACTGCGTATTTATACTCTTGTTTTTCGAATCGATATTCACCCCCCCTCTATCGAATCTAACGGTCCTACAAGTGGTATCAGAGCAGGTACCGCTCTGATTTGGTGCAACCACCAATCAGACTAGGGGTGAAATTTTTTGTTTTCAGTTCGACGTTTAATTCTAAAACTGGTGTATCTTTACTTTAATATTTTTTTTCTTAATTAATCTAAATTGGTACAACACGAATCTAGATTTTTACTACTATTTTTTTCTCTTCCCGCACTACTAATCCAAGACCAAGTCTTGGGATTTTTTTTTCCTCTTCTCTTTTGCGCAGGACTAAAATATCTCAGACAGAAGGATTCAGCACAATACGACCTCCACTCTTCAATGGGGACGATTTTTCGTACTGGAAAAAGCGGATGGAGGTTTACCTCAAAACAGACTTCAACCAGTGGATGAGCATTACGAGACCCTACAAAATTCCAGTGGACAACTCCGGGAATCTAGTGGATCCTGAAGACTGGACAGCAGATCTGAAGAAAAAGGCATCAATAGAAAATAAAGCGATCAACACTCTACAGTGCGGATTGACAAGAGAAGAACTGAACAGAGTTGGTCCACACAAAAACGCTAAAGAGCTATGGGACAAGTTGATCGAACTGCACGAGGGAACGAGCGACGCCAAGGTAACAAAACGAGACTTGCTTTTAAATAAAATTTTTAATATAAAAATGCAGGAAGGTGAAACGGCGAATCAACTCCACGCAAGAGTCAAGGACATCCTTAACGGGCTTCATGCGATAGGCCACCAGATGGAAAATAGAGACTTAATAAGGTACGCATTAAATGCTTTTCCACGTAATAGTTTGTGGGCATCAATTGTAGATGCTTACAAAATTTCAAAAAATCTTTCTGAATTAAAATTAGATGAGCTTTTCTGTGAATTAGAATTACATGAACAAACTAATGCTGGAGCCGAAAAAGGTATAGCTTTATTTGCAGGTTCCTACAAAGAAAAGAAGAGCAAGCCTGAGGATGAAGAAGATCGCGACCAAGACTCCGAAGATGAAGAACACCTGGTGAATCTAGTAAGAAAAATGTTCACCAGGAGAAAAAGGAGCTTCAGCACAAAGGACCTTCAGAAGATCAGTTCTCCCTCAGATCAAAAGAACGTGACTTGCTTCGGCTGCAACAAAAAGGGACATTACAAGAACGAATGCCCAAAACTGAAGTTCGATAAATTGAAGCCAACCAAAAAGAAGGCCCTCAAAGCAATGTGGGACGACTCCTCGGACGAATCAGAGGAAGAAGAACAGAAACATCAAAGCCACCTCGCACTGATGGCCCGCGAAGCTGAAACAGAAGACGAGTCGGAAGATGAACCCGAAACAAGCCACGAGTCCGTACTCGTTTCCGAAGGCCCGAATGAGGTATATTTTAATTTAAACAAAATTTTTTTTAGAATTATTTCCTGTTTAAATAGTAAATTAACTAAAATAGAAAATGAAAACAAATCACTTCTTGAAGAAAATCAAAACCTCAAGGAACAGTTAAAAAATTCGAATCCAACTCAAGATCTAACACTTGAGGAGGAGAATTTATCATTAAAAAATGAAATAAACAATTTAAAGGAGATGTTAGAAAAATTAACAACGAGATCAAAAAATCTAGACTTAATCCTAAATAATCAAAAGGCATGCTATAATAAAACCGGATTAGGATATAAGTCGAATTCAAATAAAACTTTCAAATCATTAATAACTCAACACAAATCAACCAATCTAGCTTGGGTTCCGAAAGCGTGCTTAACCACGCAAATAGGACTTAATCAATATTATATACCTAAAGAAAAAATACATTATATAAAATCGAATAAACCAAACCAAAATCCAAAATACCAACCCAAATCAAATTCAAACTTTAAACACCTTAAAAATCAACAAAATTATCATCAAGTTAATCATAACTATAAAAGGCATCGTCACAAACCTAAAACCAAAATTTAAATTAATGGTTAAAAATTCAGGGGGAGGCTCCAGAATAGCTGGCACCTCCAAAACTAACTTATCCGACAGGGTAACCCAAAATTTACCAACCCGGCAGGGTAATTAGGATTAGTTAAAAAGAGACCAAGTTTAACTTGAATCATGGTACTGGTGAAATTTTTGGATGATAGTACGTTAGGGAAGCTTGGGCATCGCATGTCTAGAAAGATATGGTTTCGATCTGGTGCATTTGGCCAAGTGGAACTGACCGAAGCTACCCTTAAATGAATCATAACCAGTTAGACCAAGATTTAGTACTAAGTTCCGTGGATAGGACTATTCGGAAAACCTCGAAAGGTTGGTTACTTCTAATGATGTCCATGTGACTCACCAAGCTTAGAAGTTTATCTGAAGAATGTCTATTTGTGGAGACCAAAGCTAAATCTGAATCTAACACAAGTTAAACCAAAACTCCATAATTAAAAAAAAAAAAAAAAATCAAATTTCATCTCGCAAAATCATAGGATTCCCTGATTGATAATATAGATCGGGTGAGATGAATAAGGTCAAAATTTTATTTTAAACTTAAAAATTAATTTCAAAATTTTAATTTTAAACTTAAAAATTATTTTCAAAATTTTAATTTTAAACTTAAAAATTAATTTCAAAATTTTAATTCTAAACTTAAAAATTATTTTCAAAATTTTAATTTTAAACTTAAAAATTATTTTCAAAATTTTAATTATAAACTTAAAAATTATTTTCAAAATTTTAATTATAAACTTAAAAATTATCTTCAAAATTTTAAACTTAAAAATTATTTTCAAAATTTAAAATTTTAAACTTAAAAATTATTTTCAAAATTTTAAATTTTAAACTTAAAAAATTAATTTCAAATTTTTAATTTTAAACTTAAAAATTATTTTCAAAATTTTAATTTTAAACTTAAAAATTATTTTCAAAATTTTAAATTTTAATTTTAAACTTAAAAAATTATTTTCAAAATTTTAAACTTAAAAATAAATTTCAAAATTTTAATTTTAAACTTAAAAAATTAATTTCAAAATTTTAATTTTAAACTTAAAAATTATTTTCAAAATTTTAAACTTAAAAAATTAATTTCAAAATTTTAATTTTAAACTAAAAAATTAATTTCAAAATTTTAATTTTAAATTAAAAAATTTAATTTCAAAATTTTAATTTTAAACTTAAAAAAAAAATTTAATTTCAAAATTTTAATTTTAAACTTGAAAATTAATTTCAAAATTTTACTTTTAAACTTAAAAAATTAATTTCAAACTTAAAAACTATTTCAAAACTTAACTTCAAACCTAATCCAAAAAAAAAAAAAAAAACCAGGGGCGGGCGCCCGGAGTCCCCTATAAATAAGGGGCAGCAGGCGCCCCCAATCCTTGCCCCACAACAATTTTACTTTTGCCAAGGCTCACTCCGAACCTAAGTGCGAGAGTATTTTAAATCAAATTTTCTTGCGGTGAAGACGCTGTTGTTATTCAACCGAGGTCGTCAGATCTATATCTTATCGATGGCTCCTCGGTAAATCTTCTTCCCCTATCTGAAACTTTATTTGAAGTTATCTTTACAACTTCTCTTAGAATATTTTTTTAAACAGTAGGAAACGAACAAATATTGGTGCTGGACCCTCTAATGCTAGCACTGACCCTAGGTTTCCCACAGAAGAACTAAGGATTAAGTTTGAGTCAACCATTTATAAAGCCATTAGGACTACTTGCATAGATAGATCGTTCTTTCTAAGGTCATGTCCCTCCGCTTTAGAGGTTATAGGCCACTATAACTTAAGGAACCTTGTCGAATGTACCAGTCCAATAAACATAAGTCTGTGTGCCGAATTTTGCAATAACCTAGTGAAAGTAGACGATCTCACCTATACCACTAGGGCAGCAGGCACTGATATCACATTTTCCCCTACGACTATCCGAGAGTTTTTAGAGTTGCGTCCATCTACTTGTTCTTTTTTGTGCTATCCTCCGAGGGATCTACCATTCGGAGATCCCTACTCACATATTACTCTCGATATGATTTATTCGTATTTTTTTGGGGGAGAGAGAGATCCCACTGTGACACAGTTTAGGTCAGTAGAACTTCGGGTCCAGGACTACGCTCTTTATAGGGTTGTAGTCCTTTGCATTTTACCACTGACTACATAGCATGGCGTACATGATAGATCCTATGGCTGAGGCATAAGGGATCTGATCCATGCGGTCTCTCTCCTCTCTAGAAGAGGGACCTTAAGTCTTCGAAAGACTCACGCCATGTGACATCGGCAGAAATCCCTTCTTGGAGTTCTACATGGCAAACCGTAGGAGTACCTTGTCAATATATGTACTCTGACTTAGGTCAAGCAATCTCTTAGATCTATCTCTATAGATCTGTATGCCTAGAATGCGGGATGCTTCACCTAATTCCTTCATTGAGAAGCAAGTCCCTAACCAAATCTTGACAGACTGCAGTAAAGGGATGTCTTTCCCAACGAGTAGTATGTCATCCATATACAATATAAGGAAGACAACTATGTTTCCTACAACCTTCTTGTAGACACAAGGTTCATCTTCATTCTTGATGAAACCAAACTATTTGATTGCATCATCGAATCAAAGATTCTAACTCCGAGAAGCTTGCTTTAGTCCATAAATGGATCTACGTAGCTTGCATACTCTGCTAGTATGCTGTGGATCTACAAAACCCTCAGGTTGTGTCATGTACACATTGCCCTCCATTTTCCAGCTACCTGCAAGAAAATGTTAGTCCGAGGTGGAATACAACCCTGCAAAATAAAGTGTTAGCATAATTTATATAAGGAACAAGTAGTAATTAGATTCTGTTTCGCCGAGACCGAAATCTAGTCAAGATCTCAACTTAAAGTTCCGAAATGGTTCTAAGTTGGATCGGTGCCTAAGTTCCCTTCCCGGGAACGTGTCCTCACAGTCACTCCCCTCCAGTGACTTACCTTTACTTACCTACTAAACGTTTGGTCAGCCCGTCGACCCATCTGGACTTCATGCCAACTACTCGGTCAGTCCGTCGACCTAGCAACATTGAGTTAGTACAGTAGATAAAAATAGTACAGTAAACCTAGGGTTACCTCCCTAGGGTTGCCTAGCTTCACTCACCAGGACTTCCTCCACCTAGCTTCACTCATTAGTGTCTGGCTTCACTCACCAGGACTTCCTCCACCTAACTTCACTCACTAGGGTCTGACTTCACTCATCAGGACTTCCACTACCTAGCTTCACTCACTAGAGACTGGCTTCACTCACCGGGACTTCCACCACCTAGCTTCACTCACTAGGGCCCGGCTTCACTCATCGGAACTTCCACCACCTAGCTTCACTCACTAGGGTCCGACTTCACTCATCGGGATTTCCACCTTGCCTAACCTTTGGTTAGAACTTACCTTTGCTAGTCATCTAGTCCTGACTAGACTTCTCTCTCCCAAACATCAAATCATGTTTGGGTCAACCCTTGGTCATATTGTCAAACATCGAAATCCTAGAGGTCGATTGCACCAATAGGTGCCTTCCATAGCTTGGAAGACGTCTTCAATGAACTGTGTGAAGACGCCTTCCAGCTCATAGATAGGGGTGTAATTGAGCCGAGCTGAGCTAAACTTTTGAATGTTTGAGTTTGACTCGTTTATAATCGAGTCAAGCTCGATCTTTATTTAACGAATATATTCATGGCTCACGAGCTTATTCGAGCTTTTATCGAGCCTAAACGATCTTAATAAACATAAATTATAAATTTAAATATTCATTAAAAACTAAATTATATATTTATAGAAAATTATAATATTCTTATTAAAATTTACAATTTTATTCTAATAAATAAATTTAATATATTTGTCTATATGTTTTATAAGTAGAGTGTAAAATCTATAAATTCAATATCAAAACTACTATTTTTTATTTAAAAGTTGATTCATAAGCTTAACGAATATATTCACGAGCTAACGAACCGAATATTGTGAAACTTGAGTTTGGTTTGTTTATCTTAACAAGCATCATTCAACGAGCTCAAACAAGTTTTTATCGAATCGAGCTTCGAATAGCTCATGAGCGGTTTGGTTCATTTACACGCCTACTCATAGAAGGCGTCTTCCAGTGACCGTTGGCGAAGATAGAGTTTATCTTCGACAGATAAAACTTTTATGATGAAAGGCACCTTGAACCATCATGAAGGCGCCTTCCAGCCTCGAATAGAGTTTTCCAGAAGCTATAAAAAGAGTCCTGAAGTTAAGAAATAATCAAGAACTTGCACTACAACTCTTGTAACACTTTCCTAGCATTTTCTTGAGCTTTTTCAACGATTGTAAGAGTTTTCTTTGCCTGCAACGAAGGAGATCTTTTAGTATTTTTCATTACCTTGGATTAACAACCACCTAGATTATAACCAAGTAAAACCCTGGTCTCTTAATATTTCTTTTAAGTTATTTAGTTCAATTTTATTATTGATATTTTAATTGTGCTACTAATCAAGTTCAAAGTTTGAGAAGGGGTTATTTTTTTTTATAGGTAATTCACCCTTCCCTCCTCTTGTCGGTCTCGTTGCACCAATAGTAAGTTGGTAACTATGTGCATATACCAACCTATTGAGGGTGCCATGATTACCCTCTCTGATTTAGCAGATGTGTAGACATGACGAGTAGGGACCAACGGTATCATTGATTCTTGTATGTTTTTGATGATGTATATATTTACCCTTTCATCAATCTCTACTATCATTGTATTATAGTATTCATTTCCTTGTTATTGTTATATATTTTTTGTTGTACTTCACGTATATTCTCATATTGGAGCTTGTACGAGGCTTTTTCGCCTCTTAGAAGGAGGATTTCATAATGTACTGTGAGTAAGGAGTGAATTTTTGGATTAGTCTGCTCATTGAGGTGGATACCAAATAAATTCTTATATTAGCTGATCCGGTGGTAAGAGCCCGGGACCTCCTAACGAGGGGTCAGCGCCACGTGGAGGTCAAAGGGCCAAGTGGTCCGCCGGAGAAGGGTGAGCCGACCGGACTTGGAAGAAAAGGATAAGACCGATCGGCCGACCAATGGACATTCGGTAGTAAAAGGCGCCCTGACCGGGTCGGGGATCCGACGCTCTGTCGAAACAGTAGTTAAAAGCCGAGCGGAAGAACCAGGAGAAAATAACACTGCTAACAGTCCCTACATAGAGCCTACTGGAAATTTCCCCAGTGCATCAATGTCAACGGCAGGCCGGACGCGAGGTGAGTGTCGTCCGGCCGGACACGAGGTGAGTGCCGTCCGGCCAGCGCGTAAAAGGAGGAGGGGCCGGCTGGACAGACTCCCTGTCCAGCCGGTCGGACGCCCTGGATTATGAGCAGTAAAGAAGGGGGAACATCTTCTGATAGCCGTCAAGTCGTATGGCTAGGCCATACTCCTAGTCTGACAACGGGGTACCCTGTTGTCCCATCAAAGGCGCGATGGGACTGTTGCAGTATGGCGTCAGGTAAGCTTTCTGACAGGTGCATACCGAGGTATGGGCAGCGGACACGTATGCGCCTCGGTGGACGTGCATTGGTTCTTTCACCGCTCTATATAAAGAGCCTCTTATTTCGCCGGAGGTACGCATTCCAGGAGCTTCGAAGCCACTTTTTCCACTTGCGGGGTGGCCGCCGGGAACCCCTTCCCGGCCCGACTTCTGTGCAGGATCGCCGGAGGTTCGTGCGACCAGACGGAGGCCCACGCCATCGACTAGGAGCGCGCCACGTGCCTAGCGTCCTTTGGTTCAGCGATTCGGACAGGATCAATTTGGCGCCGTCTGTGGGAACGCCCCTACATCCGATCGGAAACAATGGACGAAGCTGGACGACAACACATGGTGACGCTTTCGAACGAGGAACTCGACGCTCTGATCGAGATAAGGGCCGCCAAACTCGTGGAGCAAAAACAGAAAGCCACAGCCGAGCGGCCGGAGCAGCAAGCAACATCAGCGTCTGGTGGCCAGCCACCGTTGCATTTCATCGAGCCCTGTTCTGCACCCCTGAAGCTGTACCAGCTCACAGAGATAGGGGATCTTCTTCGGATGAAATGCCTAGACGAGATGACAGAAAGGAGAAAGCCCCCCGAGCGGACGCATCGCCCGAGCGGATCAATCGCCAATTTTCAGAGGCTATTCTACGAGACCCCCTGCCCAAACATTACGTGCCTCCGACGATCGGCGAGTATAATGGGACAACCGACCCAGATGATCATTTGGGTAAGTTTGACAACACGACAACCTTACATCAATACACAGATGGGGTGAAGTGTCGGGTTTTCCTCACCACCCTCTCCGGGTCGGCTCAACAGTGGTTTCGGAGGCTGCCGGACGGATCCATCACGAGCTTCAAGGATTTCCGAACGGCCTTCCTCCACCATTTTGCGAGCAGCCGACGCTACCAGAAAACGAGCGTGAGCCTGTTCACCATCAAGCAAGAAGCCCGTGAATCGCTTCGAGGTTACATCCAGCGGTTCAACCAAGTGGCGATGGACATTCCAACGGCCACCTCGGAAACTATGATGAATGCCTTCACACAAGGCCTAGTGGATGGAGATTTCTTCCGATCGCTCATCCGAAAGCTGCCCCAGGATTATGATCACATGCTACACCGGGCTAACGAGTACATCAACGTGGAAGAAGCGCAAGCGGCGAGGAAAAAAGAAACTCCAGCCGAGCGGCCCCCTCCGTTCGAGCGGAAACAACATGCCGCTCATCAGCCGCCCAGAGGACCGAGGGCCGAAGCAATCCGAGCCCCCCATGTCCGATCCCACGTGCAAGAGGTAGTTGCCGCTCGGCCAAAGCCAAAGAAGAAATGGACCCCGATGTTCTGCTCCTTCCACCGAACGGATACGCACAATACAAGGGATTGTCGAAGTTTTCCCTTCGTGGCTCATCCCGTGCCCCGGAATGCCGGACGACGGTCTCCCTCAGTCGACAGGCGGCAGAGAACTCATGACGCCGAACGAACACGAACCGATAGGCCACAGCAACAGGCTCCCGATCGGCATCGTTCTCCAAGGTAGGAGAATCGCCGAGCGTCCAGAGAACGGTCCCGACCGTCCGCTCGGGAAGAGGAAAATAGAAGCAATACTTCCCGAGGCGAGATCAACGTTATTGCTGGCGGGCCGACCGGAGGAGACTCCAATCGAGCTAGAAAGGCAAGCGTCCGGCTCAAATTCATGCGGTCATTGCACCAAGGCGAACGGACCGAAAATCGATTTCGGGCGGGGGACTTGGAAGGTTGAAATACCCACGGCGATGCTACGCTCATCAAAGCGATGTGTGCCAATTACACTATTCACGCGTATTTGTTGACACGGGGAGCTCGGTCAACATCTTATTCAAGAAGGCGTTCGATCAGTGCAAATTGATCGGCCATACCATGACAACTCCGCTCTCACGGGTTTACTGGTGAAGTTCACCGGTCGGACGGATCCGGTGGCTACCTCGGCGGGAGAAGAGCGCTCGGGAGGACAAGGACAACAAACTTTGTGGTACTCTCCCTCGTCCTACAACGTCATTTTGGGACGACCGGCGTGAATTCCGAGCGGTCGTCTCAACCTTCCATCGAAGATCAAGTTCCCGTGGAGGACAAAGTGGGAGAAATGCGGGGAATCAGCTAGCGACTCGGCGATGCTACATCGAGATGGTCCGGAGAAGCCAATTTCGCTCGGAAGGCGCCCGAATCGAGGTAAACGCCATCACCGAGAAGCCACCTTCTTTAATTTATGAAGAAAAAGAGGAAGTGCAGATTCACCCAACCCGATCGGAGGCCACGACTTTTATTGCGTCCAATCTGGAGGAGGAGAGGAGCTGATCCAATGCCTCAGAAGAAATCATGATGTCTTCGTCTGGTCGACACATGAGCTGTCCGAAATTTCGCCGAGCATAGCGCAACCTAGAGTTACATATCCGACCGGACCTTGACGAAAGCGAGAGAAAAGAGATTTTAGCGCGAGCGAATGTCATCATCAGGCGGAGGTAGAAGCTTCGAAGCCGCCATATCTGAGGTGCGGTTCCGGTGGTGGCGAACGTAGTATTAGTCTCAAGCCGGACAACAAATGGAGAGTATGATTTTGGGATCTCAACAAAGCTTGCGAAGACTTTTATCCCCGGATAGATCAATTGGTGGACTCTACGGAATTAATATGTATGCTTGGCGCTTACAAGGCTATCATCAAGTGCTCGCCGTGAAGATCAAGAAAAGTCAGCTTTGTGACGGCACCTATTGCTATAAGGTGATGCCGTTCGGATTGAAAAATGCGGGAGCCACTTATCAGCGCTTGATGAACAAAGTGTTCAGAGAGCAGATCGGGCGGAATCTAGAGGTATATGTGGACGACATTCTCATCAAATCCGTCCGAGCGGCCGATCTCCTGGAGGACATGGAGGAGACTTTCCGAACACTGAGGAGGTATGGCGTCAAACTAAATCCCCAGAAGTGTCTGTTCGGAGCGAAAGGAGGACGTTTCTTGGGTTACATCGTGACCGAGCGGGGTATTGAAGCAAATCCCAGCAAGGTGAAAGCTCTGCAAGACATGCCGCCACCGAGAAGCACGAGGGAAGTGCAGCGTTTGACCGGTCGGATAACGGCTCTCTCCAGGTTCATCTCCAAAACTGCCGACCGGAGCCTCCCTTTCTTCAAAATATTGCGCAAGGCCACTAAGTTTCACTGGGATGAAGAATGCGATCGGGCGTTCGAAGACTTGAAGGCCTATCTGAACTCTCTCCCAGTATTAGCCAAGCCGACTGCTGGTGAGCCACTTTATATGTACTTATCTTCAACCGAGCATGCAATCGGCTCGGCTTTAGTGAGGACGAGCGGAGAAGAGCCCGTGTATTTCCTTAGTCATATTTTAAAAGATGCTGAATCTCGCTACACTGGGCTCGAGAAGCTGGCTTTTGCTCTGATCCTCGCCGCTCGGCGCCTCCGTCCATACTTCCTGGCGCATACTATCATCGTCAAGACCAATAGCCCGCTCGGACGTGTTCAATCCGAAGCATCTGGGCGGCTCATCAAATGGACGACGGAGTTAAGTGAATTGACATCCAATACCAGCCCAGTCGGCGATCAAAGCGCAATCCTTGGCGGATTTTGTGACCGAGGTGCAAGGAGCCGGAGCTATGGAGAATATATGTGGATGGGTCGTCCACTCGACCGGGAGTGGAATATTGTTGATCTCCTCAAGAAGAAAAGATGCACTTATCCGTTCGATTGGATTATAAAGCTACCAACAATGAAGTAGAGTATGAAGCCCTCATAGCTGGCCTTCAAGCCGCTCGGCATGTAGGGGCCGGCAAGGTACTCTTACACTCGGATTCGCAGTTGGTCGCTCAGCAGCTGACTGGTACCTCTGAAATCAATAGCGCTCGGCTCAGCTTCTATGCTGAAACCTTTGAGAAGTTATTGTCCAGAAGATACCCAGAGCGGAAAATCAAGCGGTGATGAGTTAGCCAAACTCGCGAGCTCAATAACGTCGGTCGCCATTCAGCAGCCAATTGAAAAAGTACTGTTGGTAGCGCACGTCGACCGGATGGAAGGCCTCACATTTCCAAGCGACTGGCGGACGCCCATCATAGAGTTCCTCCGCTCGGGCGCCACACCATCCAATGAGTATGAAGCCCAGCTGCTAAGGAGGAAAGCCGGTCGGTTCACACTCATCGGCGATCAGCTTTATAAAAAGGCTTTCTCACGCCCGTTGTTGAAATACGTGAGCTCGGAGGACTCGGCTTACATCCTCCAAGAAGTACATCAAGGATCGTGCGGAGGACATCCGGGCGGACGAGCACTAGCTAAGAAGATCCTGCTAGCTGGATACTTTTGGCCGACTTTACAAGCAGATGCCGCTCGGACAGTGTCGACGTGCCTTTCTTGCCAAAAATACCATAACTTCAACCACCGACCGGCAGAAGAAATGAAGGCATCAACAGTTTCATGTCCGTTCGATCAATGGGGAATGGATATTGTTGGTCCATTCCCGATGGCGATCGGGCAGCGGAAATTTTTGCTAGTGGCGGTTGATTATTTTTCCAAGTGGGTGGAGGCCGAGCCGCTAGCCAAGATCACCTAACAGATGGTCAAAAAATTTATCTGGCAACACATCATCTGTCGGTTCGGCATCCCTCGCCGATTGGTCTTAGACAATGGGCGGCAATTCACAGGGAAGATGCTAGAGGATTGATGCAAAAGCTACGGCATCGAGCAACACTTCACGTCCGTGGCTTATCCCCAAAGCAACGGTCAAGCCGAAGTGGCCAATCGGGAAATTCTTCGTATTTTGCGCGCTCGGCACGACCATTTGGGAGGAAGTTGGCCAGATGAAGTGTCGGGCGTCTTATGGGCCATCCGAACGGCTCCAAAGGAAGGGACGGGCGTCACGCCTTTCCACTTGGTGTATGGCGGCGAAGCGGTCATTCCTGTTGAAGTCGGAGTCGAATCCGCTAGGATCCAAAGCTATGATGAGGGCAACGCCGAGCGGAGGAACACAGAGTTGGATCTGGTCGAAGAGGAAAGAGCCAAGGCGTCCGTCCGGCTGATGGTGTACCGGCAACGGATGAAGCAAAATTACAATCACCGCGTAATCCCCAGATCATTTCAGGTCGGCGATCTTGTCTGGAAGAAAGTCAAGCCGGTCGGCGACGTAGGCAAATTGGAGGCACCGTGGGCGGGCCCCTTCAAGGTTATTGAAAAGCTCCGCTCAGGCGCATATTATTTGGAGGATGAAGCCGGACGGCAGCTCGATCGACCGTGGAGTGCAAATCATCTCCAGCTTTATCGAGCTGGATGAAAGGTGCACGAATGTAATTCATTTTTGTGTATATGCTAGTCGCCTATGTCCTTGTAATGCAGGAAGCAAAAAGATGAAAACGCATTGAGCATTATCCGCCGAACGGCCTACTGCGTGAAGACCCCGTGCCGTTCGGTCGGGGCGTACAAATATACAAGCCAAACGCTCGATGACATAGACCCCGCGCCGTTCGGCAGTGCGAATTGTATCCGAGCCAAAGGCTTAATATCGAAGGCCCCGGACCGTTCGGCCGGAGGTATATTAAACGAGCTGCACGCTCGATAACGAGGACCCCTCGCCCCTCGGCAGGGCATATATAATCAGTTAAAAGTTAGCCGTGAAGACCGTCGAGCTCCGACGTTAAATATCGAGAGACGAGCCGGCGTCTATAAACGTCCGAGCGGAAGACCGTCGAGCTCCGACGTTAAATATCGAGAGATGAGCCGGCGTCTATAAACGTCCGAGCGGAAGACCGTCGAGCTCCGACGTTAAATATCGAGAGACGAGCCGGCTGTTAGGACCAAAAGTAGCTAGAGGGGGGGGTGAATAGCTCGTCGCGTGCTCGTCGCTCGGCGTGGCTTGTTTCTTCAAGGATATGCAGCGGAAAATAACAGAAACAAACACACAACGCTAACAAGGTTGGTTTACTTGGTATCCACCTCACAAGAGGTGACTAGTCCAAGGATCCACACCACGCACGCACCCTCCACTATGAAAACACTCCCTTTCGGTAACTACCGAGGGCGGAGAAGCCCTACAAGACTCTCAGTACAAGAAGAAAGGAAAGGGAAACTAAATACAAGTGCAAAGCTTACAATGAGTACAGAAAACCCTAACCCTAGCTTCTCTTCTTGTCTTTGATCCGCCTCTTGACTTGGAAAGCTTCCAAGATCCTTCAAGAACTGGCGATCTGATCTTTGAGAGCGCTGTGGAGAAGTTGGCGAAAGATCTGGAGTGAATCGGAGAAGAGATCTGCCGCAGCCATCGCACGCCTGCAGCTTAAATCGACGCCAACGGTCGGAACCCGATCGATTCAAATGTTCCCAATCGATCGGGGAGGCTTTGGATCGATCCACAGATCGATCCAGAGCGCCTCTGTGCTCTAGGAAAAATGCCTGGATCGATCCACGGATCGATCCAGCGCTTATCGCGCGAAGCAGCCGCGTCCCAATCGATCCACTGATCGATTGGGACATCTGGATCGATCCACGGATCGATCCAGAGGCTTTCTGTTCACTGGGAAAATCCTGGATCGATCCCCTGATCGATCCAGCACTTGGTTTTTGCCCAAAACCAAGTTCCAAGACTCCCAAACCAACATCCGGTCAACCTTGACCCGTTGGTACATCATGCCTAGCATCTGGTCACTCCTTTGACCTGCTAGGACTTCCCACCAAGTGTCTGGTCAATCCCTTTGACCCACTTGGACTTTTCTTTCATGTCAAGTATCCGGTCACTCTCTTGACCTACTTGGACTTTTCTTTCATGCCAAGTATCCGGTCACTCTCTTGACCTATTTGGACTTTTCTTTCATGCCAAGTATCCGGTCACTCTCTTAACCTACTTGGACTTCCCAACACCAGATGTCCGATCATCCTTGATCCACCTGGATTTCCCTTGCCTAGCTTCACTCACCAGGACTTTCACCTGACTTCACTCACCAGGATTTCCTTCTGCCTAACATCCCAGTCAGGACTTTCACCTGGCTTCACTCACTAGGATTTTCTTCTGCCTAACATCCCAGTCAGGACTTTCACCTGGCTTCACTCACCAGGATTTCCTTCTGCCTAACATCCCAGTCAGGACTTCCCAGTCAAGTATCCGGTCAACCTTGACCTACTTGACTCTCCTTCAATCAGTATCTTATTGTCAAACATCTAAACTCAAACCAAGACTCAGCTTGGTTAACCAGGTCAACCTTGACCTGAGGGATATTGCACCAACACCGGCGTCTATAAACGTCCGAGCGGAAGACCGTCGAGCTCCGACGTTAAATATCGAGAGACGAGCCGGCGTCTATAAACGTCCGAACGGAAGACCGTCGAGCTCCGACGTTAAATATCGAGAGACGAGCCGGCGTCTATAAACGTCCGAGCGGAAGACCGTCGAGCTCCGACGTTAAATATCGAGAGACGAGCCGGCGTCTATAAACGTCCGAGCGGAAGACCGTCGAGCTCTGACGTTAAATATCGAGAGACGAGCCGGCGTCTATAAACGTCCGAGCGGCTCGCATTGCAAGAATCTAGCGCAAACCCCTTTGAGGTAAGTCGCAAAGCTAGAGATGGTTAATTAGAATTAAAAATGTGAGCAAGTGAACGAATGACGTTCGCGCGCCGAGCGGCTACCTAGTTGCATGGCGAAAGATGTTATTGAAGGCAAGCGGCTTGAGTCCACGTTATAGCGTAAAGCCGAGCGGAGGAGTTATAAAGAACACTTAAAATGTGATGAAAGAAAAATTTCTTGTCAAAACAGAAGTTGGAGGAACAGAAAAGATTATCTATTATGCACTGGGTGAACCAAAAAAGTTATTACAAAAATAAGTTGGGCTGAACGACTGGAATACAAAAAAGTTCATAAAAAGAAAAAAATGCTTATCATGAGTCAAAGTCAAAAAGAGTGTCTGGGATGGCGCCCATCACGGTCGCGAGGTCCTCAGGCGGGATGGCCAGCTCGGCGGGCAGGTGGCCCTTGGTCTTCAGGTAATCTACCGCCGCCTTGATCGCTTCTTCGAAAGTGAGGGATATCTTGTCAGTAAACTTCTCTCCGAAATCTTCCGAGCGGAGATACGCCTTCCTCACTTCGTCCGAACGGGCCGACTCCCCCTCTTGATATTCTTTGAGCGCAGCATGGGCAGCGTCACTGGCAGCTTGGAGATCTTTCAACTCTCCATCAAACCTTTGGAGATCGGTCGAGCGGCTCTCCTTCTCGGTGGCCAGCAGAGCATCCAGATCCTTAATGCGTTGCTCCAGCCCTCTGATCTCCACCTTCATCCGGTCCATGTCATCGATGGCCTGTTGCTTCCGAGTGGTCGCCGTCTTGATCTCCTTATCTCGTTGTTTGACCATCGTTTCAAGATGAACGACCTTGCTCGCCAGATCGGAAGCCCGTTTCCGTTCGGCATCCAGTAGTTTTTTGGCCTTCTCTAGAGCGGTCGTCGACTGCCCGGTGCCCCCCGTAGCTTTTTGTTTTTTCAACTCGTCCTCCAGTTCGGCCAATCAATCGCTAATGGCGATCTGCTCCACCCAGTTCTACTAGCAAATGTGAACACGTTAAAAACATAATTCAAATACGCAAACAAAGAAAAAGAGCATACCCCAGTGGCCTGTTGTAGGTTGCTGTCGCCGAGCTGCTCGGGAGTCATCTTGGCTATTCGACGTCAAGCGTCCACCCAAGCTTGGGCAAGAGGGCCCGTCAAGGTGATCTGCTACTCAGGGACCATTGGCCGATCAGCAGCAGCCATGTACGCCTCCGAAGGAAGGCGCAGAACGGTTTTAATTAAATTCTGGCCGCTCGGCTCGCTCTGAGAAGCGTCGGCCTTACCGAACGGCCCACCGGTGGACGAGGAGGGAAGCTCGCCCAAACGCCTGATACGGCGCAGAGTCCTGGAAGGGCTGGACGGCGGTGCCTCAAAGCTGGCCCTCGGAGAGTCATGTGGGGTCGGTGTACTCTCTAAGGAAACCATCCCGGACAGCACCGGAGCATCCGCGCCCCGCTCGGGCTGTGGCTCATCAGGTGGAGTTGAGGTAGAGGCGAATTCCGGTCGTCGCCGCTTCCGTGTCAGTAGCGGAGCATCATCGGCCGAACGACCCTCTACCTCGGCTTGAGCTGAGGGTTCTATGTTGCCCACGGCCTCGTCATGAGAAGCAGGGGCGTCTAAGGCTTTGGGGACAGTTGGAGTCCCCTCACCTTCTTCGCCGGCCGGATCCGCTGGAGCAAGGCCCCGCTCGGCGACCTCCTTATTCTTCACCGCCTCAATCTGAGCGGCTTTCAGCTTGAGCTTTTCGGTTGCCTTGGCGCGCCACATGACTTCAGCTGCAGAAGCAAAAAATAAATCAGTTAGAACAAAACAAATGGGAAGATAAGGGAACTTACTTATGCTGCAGGGCAGATCGGCCGGGGTAGAGGACAAGCCGAATATGTACATTACTCCCGGGAGAAGTAGCTTGTCGATGTGATATCATTGGCCGACCAGCCGTTCGGCTGCATGAAGATAGGCCGCGTCGCCTCTAAATTTGCCGAGCTCCGGTGGCGCCGGCATCGCTGTCTGCCACTTGGTACGAAAAGTTGGCCGCTCGGGAAAACATATATAAAAAAAATGCTCCTTCCAGTGTTTGTTGGAGCTCGGCATGTTATCGAAGAGGACGAAACCTATCCTAGACTGGAAAATAAAGGTGCCCCACTCGGCTTGCTTGGGATAAAAAAAGTAATGGAAAATCTTAGGGTCGAGGGGGATGCCGTTCAGTTTAAAGAGAACTATCACCCTGCTCAGCAGCCTAATGGAGTTGGGAACTATCTGGCCGAGCGGGATGCGGAAGTAATTGCAGACTTGCAAGATGAACTTGTGGGGTGGAAAGCGTAGCCCGGCCAAAAATTGGTCTCGGAAAAAAAGAACTGTGCCGAGCGACGGTTCATGAGGCCGATCGGTCGGTGTGGCTAATACTAGTTGGTGGTCGGAAGGAAGGTCGTAAGTCCGAGCGAGACGCAATGCGTCTTCCTCATCAAAACGGCTCTCCATGGTCGTATACCATAGACCCGGAGCGCCGCCGGTCGACTGCGAGGTACTAGTCATGGTCAAAAGACAAGAATGCGGGACCAAAAGGGAAGGTTCAAGCGAGGAATGGAAGAAAACCGACTTAAGGAAACGATTAACAGAAGGAAGAAAGCGTTGGGAGCGAGAAAGAGGGTCTTACAAGTAAAGGAGATGATCGACGGGGACCTGGGGGTTGCCGGAGAGTTGGGGGGCAAGATCGCCGGAGAAGAAAACGAGCAGAGGGGTGCCGGAGGAGGATGAAGTAACAAGGCAGCGGAAACGAAGTCGGGGGCTTTATAACGCCGCCCGGGAGCAACCTCCGCCGTCCGATCCAGGTCGCCGATATCGAGGGTGTCATCTAGCCGTCCATTTCAAACGACGGCTGTCCCATCGGAAGTGACGCCACCACCATACGCTGACAAACGCACGATCGCCACGTGTCAGCAGGATACTGGCCGCATTTAATGAGCTCCCCTTACCGTGCGCAGAGCACGTGATGGGTAGCATGGGAGAGCATCAGACATGGATTCCAAGAGAACACAAAGGCACGGACAAGATATCGCCGAACGGAGGAGTATCCCTATGCCTGACCGAGCGGCCTGATGCAGTGATCATCGCTCGGTCAGATCGGCAGTCCAGTCAGTCGGACTTCGCCTCTTTCGACTAGACTCGAGGGGAAGGCAAGTGATCCGATGGTAAGAGCCCGGGACCTCCTAACGAGGGGTCAGCGCCACGTGGAGGTCAAAGGGCCAAGTGGTCCGCCGGAGAAGGGTGAGCCGACCGGACTTGGAAGAAAAGGATAAGACCGATCGGCCGACCAATGGACATTCGGTAGTAAAAGGTGCCCTGACCGGGTCGGGGCTCCGACGCTCTGTCGAAACAGTAGTTAAAAGCCGAGCGGAAGAACCAGGAGAAAATGACACTGCTAACAGTCCCTACATAGTGCCTACTGGAAATTTCCCCAGTGCATCAATGTCAACGGCAGGCCAGACGCGAGGTAAGTGCCGTCCGGCCGGACGCGAGGTGAGTGCCGTCCGGCTAGCGCGTAAAAGGAGGAGGGGCCGGTCGGTCGGACGCCCTGGATTATGAGCAGTAAAGAAGGGGGAACATCTTCTGATAGCCGTCAAGTCGTATGGCTAGGCCATACTCCTAGTCTGACAACGGGGTGTCCTGTTGTCCCATCAAAGGCGCGATGTGACTGTTGCAGTATGGCGTCAGGTAAGCTTTCTGACAGGTGCATACCGAGGTATGGGCAGCGGACACGTATTCGCCTCGGTGGACGTGCATTGGTTCTTTCACCGCTCTATATAAAGAGCCTCTTATTTCGCCGGAGGTACGCATTCCAGGAGCTTCGAAGCCACTTTTTCCACTTGCTTACCTGACTTGAGCGTCGGAGGGTGGCCGCCGGGAACCCCTTCCCGGCCCGACTTCTGTGCAGGATCGCCGGAGGTTCGTGCGACTAGACGGAGGCCCACGCCATCGACTAGGAGCGCGCCACGTGCCTAGCGTCCTTTGGTTCAGCGATTCGGACATGATCATTAGCATTAGAGAGTTATTCGCTTCAATTATCCACTGCAAACCATTATTAACGAAACGAGCGAGTTATTCACCCCTCCCTCCTAACAACATCAATCACCCAATAAAATATTTTATATCCATTAAAAATTAATCCTAAAAACTCTTGCAGGTGGGAGGACTCATATTTAGAGAAAGAACGTATCGGATTGCTAATTAATGGATATCCACTTGATAATAAACTATTGCAACTTGCAATAGTTTATCTGATTGTAGCAATTAGGCAATGCTTTAAATAAAAAGCTTTTTATTGAGAAAAAAAAATAAAAGGACATTATTTAAGATATTGGCATACAAGAAGATATTATCTGCTATTAAAAATTGTTTTGAGATAAAAGTTTAATATGCAACATAGCATACGGAAAAGTAATTAAATCCACTATTTGATATTTTATTTTGCATTAATCCAACTAAGAAGTGCATTTGTCTTTCATATTAGGGTTATGGTTAACATGAAATTGATCTCCTCTAACAAAATATATAAAAGAAAGAAAGAAAAAAATCAACATAAAATTATTCAAGAACAAGTCCATCACAAACTAGAATTCATTGTGCATTATTCGTTACATTGCTAATTGCATAGAGACTTCTGTTGATGAGCCAATACATACTTAAACTCCACTGAAGCTTCAAAGTGTCCAACCACTGACTGATTTCTTCAATGTGGTTCAACCAATAAAAAGGGAGATAAAAATCATATGGTATAATGTACAAGTTGAACATTTGATTATCGACACAGTCGAAAACTAGTTGCACACATCAAACACCAGCACAGCTAACAAACACCGTTCCCTGCATGAAGAAAAATGCAAACAGTTTCTCATTCGAACAGGATGATGAACAAGAAAAAAAGTGACATGGAGTAGTAGATACAAATACAAGGTTTTTTAGGAAGGTTATTATTCATTAGCAAAGTTTTGTACCAAAGCTGGTGAGGCAGATTGCAAATGCCTGGAAGGCTGAGAGCGGTCGACGGTAGTCCATGGTGAACATGTCATCGTCGACCTTGCCGAACTGCAACAGCACTGTCTCATCCTCTCTAGCTCCCTGTGGTTGGGAAGCATCAGCAGTTGTCACCAGCTGGAAGTTCTTCACTGAGGCCACTGTGACACGGCCATGAAAGTTCAAGCACCAGCATTGCAGATGCTCATGCCACCGAGGAGATTTGTTCCTGAGAACTACAGGTGCACCGGTGCTATGTTGTGCCTTCTTTAGAAAACCTTCTTCTAAGCGATCTGGTGCCATGGGACACTGAAGAGTGCAGTGCATCCTTCTTGGCCCTCTTGACTTGAGAAGGTTGAACTTATAGGATACCTGTCCAATCTCAAAGTTACCAGAAGAGATCTGAGGGCTAATTCGTTTGCTAGCGAAACGGCGCATAATTCTGCCACTTGATGTTTTGGCATCATTAGATGGTGGTTGGCTGTCGTATACAGTGAAATTTGTACCCAAGAAGTCGGATCTGCAAATATATTTGAGACGTGTTCAGATATAAACAAAGCATACATAGGAGCTATAAGTCTCTGTGCACTTGCTTGCAGTGAAAAATGAAGTTGCTATAAATTCGGTTTAAGCTAAGAAGAAGAAACTTTGGAATAATAAACCTTGTTCCACTGTCGTCTACATAAAAGTTTCACTTTTAATTTTGTTCTAACAATAAAACAAGTACACTATTTTTCCAGATAAGTTCTTGAAGCATCATCAAAAAGGAAGAAATATGTTTGTTCGTCCACAACTTTTAACTAGTTTCAAAATACACAGACAAACAAGAACCATAATAATAGTCTGTATTCAATTGCAAAATGAAATTCCACATCCTGTTTGAGCATTTTAATAGTTAATTGATGTTCATATTTTATTGTGCCATGACCTTCATATCACACGTGCCTGTAGATTGCAGGTTAAGAAGTTATGAATGCAAACAGGGAATTTGGTTCAAATTTAAAACTTCATAACAATAATAACAGATGGTAAGTGATGCAAGTGAAAGAAGCACAAAACACATCAGAAAAGAAACACACCTCAATTTTCCCAGGTATGCATTACATCCTACGGACAGGTTATCAGCATCAAGAGAGATAATATATTCAGTGTGAGAACCATGCCTAAATCTACGTGCTGCCATAAGGAACTTTCCTTCATCCATAAATGCTGCAACAATAACAAAAAGATCATAATAGATGAAAGAGGGGGAAAGAAAACAAGCAAACAAATATCTTGAGATAAAGTAACAAAAGATGCCTTCATATTGTTACTAGTAAAATTATTATTATTATTTTTTAAAAAATCACTATTTGAACAATTAAGTGAGGCCTTGTTAAATTTCAAGGTGGATGTGTGTTCAAAGACTTACCAATAGATTTCATGGTAGATGTATGTTCAAAGACGTTATTAGATGGGGGGAAATAACAAAATAAAAGTTGGTCAAAAAGGTAGGTGTATATTCAAATATTAACCAAGAAATTTCATGGTTAGAAATAATTGATTAAAGCAGGATATGTCAGACACACAGGAAAACTAAACTCCATTACACATAATAAGCTACGTGTAATAATCATATATATAGCTCAAACATAAAATATAACATAGCTGATCTCAAATTATTAAGATATGTAACTTCTTGTTGTTATCTCATGGTGGCAAAAGGCGAATACGCTCGCCTCCAGTGCCCCCGCCAACCCGTCCCAGACCAACACGGAGGTGGTAAATCACGGACGGTTACTAGCCTTTGGAATAGTGACTAGCACATAAGGGAGGTATTTACCTCGGCTTTGCCGAGATTCGAACCTGACAGCTAATTGGAAAGCATCAATAAACATACATTGAACAGTATGTTGATAAAATTCATAGCGTATACTGCCACAACCCCTTCAAATGGTGATGCAGGATCCAAAGGCTGTCAACCACATTGCTACCAACTACCAAATAAAATGATGATTCACAAGATGATAGGTGCTGGTACACCTTGTAGAGAAGACTTATGAATCACATTTTAAACCAGTTGGGGCGTACTAATACCAATCAAGTAAATCAAGAATCATACATGCAAGCAACACAATCCTAAAAGAGCATCATCAAGCAGAGTGGCCTTATTCTTCCTATTATTAACTTACTTTGCGTCAGACCCAAATACAGATAGAAGGTTGAGTTCTTCTTGTGTCTCTTAATAAAGCACTGAATCGGAGCATCTGCCGGCCCTGGCTGTAATTCCAGACACTAAATTAGCCGGATATTCACATTGCATACACAGTTGACCAGAAAAACTAAGACATATAGCAGAGGAAAAAGAAGAAAGTCAATCGACAGACTACATTCTCTACCGCATAAAATTAATCAAAATCTCAGTCTCATAGGCGAAAAAACAAATTTTTATGAGCCTCTCGCAAGAGATCCATCTCCATCAGTAGATTAGGGTCCAAGGGGTTGAACGAAATCCGAAATCCATCGCAGCGAAGATAGTTACCTCCTTGAGGGAAGAGGGAAAGGTGATCTTTCCGGACTCAGGTAGAGGGCGAACGGTCCCGATCGTCACTTCCCTCCACCTCCGGCAGAGACAAGCACACGAAACCACATCCTTCCTGAACGGCCACCGGTCCCCGGTGGCCTCAACCCGCCGCACAATCTCTCCTATCAGCTCCGGAAGCATCCGCGCCCATCTATCCCCGTCTTCCTCCCCAGGCGACGCAGCCACCCCATCTACATCTGCCCCTTCGATCTCATTCGCCGTCCCCGCTGCCTCATCGCCGTTGAACTTGGACAACGATGCGACCCTCGATAGTAACGCCTTCCGCAGAGACATCGAACTCACCGCTCTATGCTACCTCGATCTCAGCGCCGCCTCCTCCTCCTCCCCCTTCCCTTCCTCGAAGGACAGACAGTTGGGCTTCGATTTTGCCCCAAACTTCGGTCTCGTGCATTTATGTAGTGGAGGGTGTGAATCTAATTATTTCTAATTTTAAGAGCATAATGAATACATTTTGAAAATGAAAGGGGAAGTGGCATATTTTGGTACTCGAGGGCAGAGAGGTCCATTGCGTACACCAACTTCCCATACCCAACAACCAGCCGCGGCCCAACGTTCGCCCGAGAAAGAGTTAGGTGCATGGTAGACGACTGAGTTAAATCGAACCTAAGACAATATATATATTTATTCTACTCCGGGCCGGCCTTTGGGATCTTATCCAACAGTTATTTGGGAATCCTTCCTTAAATAATGTGAACACGAATCTTATTAGATAAGCAGACCATTGGATTGATGACACGTGCAAAGTAGCAAAGAAGTTAGCAAAATGCTAGTCCTTTTTAGGGATTCTGTTATCTAAAATTGCTCTCATTTAATTAATATTATTATATAAAGTATTATCATATTAAAATATTTTTTAAAAATTTAATTACTTTAATATTATTATAGTACTTTTAACCAAAATTATAATAATTGTATCTAAAAAATTTATAAGTAATTTGATCAAATAATTTTATATTATATAAATTTTATCAACATCAATTTTATTAAAATTATTTTATATGAAAATAATTTTAATCAAAACTACTATCAATAAAAAGTACTTTTAAATAAACATATAATAAAATATTTTTTAGTTTTGACTAATTTTTTTTAATTTATTAAATATCAAAATTACTAAATATTATTAACTATAAAAATATCAGAAATTTAGCTAGATAAAAATATATATTAGTACAATGAATGAGAAGGATAAGGATTGGGCATTTCAATTTAAAGGAAATAAAAATGGAGAATTACGGAAATAATAAAAATACATTTTCAGCATTTATATAAAATACATTGTTTAGTCTTTTGATTGATTGTTGATGGGATGTGATGCGATCCCTCTTTATTTGAAACGTCAAATCACGTCGCTATTAGATGGACACATCCAACCTCGTATTACATACAACCACATACAAAAACCATTTATCGGAAAAATTAATTAATTAATTAATGACTTTGTTTCGGTGGGAAAAACTATTATTTTCTTTATTTATTTTGAATAAAAAAATTATATTTTATTTATAGCATCTCAGTGGCGAATACATTTATAGCATATTGGGCTGAGACCGGACTGGCCAAAATCTTTATAGAAAAATAATTATACTCCTTCTTCGTATTTTTTATAGTGTATTTGATTCAAATTATTATATATAATTTTGATTATATAATTACTTAATAATCATATAATTAAAATTATAAGAAATAAAATATAATTAAATGTTGGATTCAAATAAAATTTATTTATTTAAAAATTTTAAAGAATAATCTAAGTTAATATTTTACTATATTATCTTTAGTTAAAAAAATAATCATATATATCTTTTAAACTTTATGTTTTTTTTATTTTTTCTTTTTCATATTTTTCTATATTTTTATATATTTTTTTTCAGTTTTTTATTTTTTTAAAGTTTTTTAATTTTTAAAATTTTTTTATGCTTTTTTATTTTTACATTTTTTATATTTTTATGTTTTTTAATTTTTTTTATTTTATATATATATATATATATTACATTTTTATTATTTTTTATTTTTTACGTTTTTATTATTTTTCTATTTTTTATGTTTTTTTTATCTTTTCCCTCATTTTTTAATTTGTTTTACGTTTTTTTTTTTTAAATTATATTTTTTATTTTTTAAAAAAAAAATTAAAGCTTTTTTTTGTTTTTTATATTTTTATTTTTTTCCTTTACATTTTTCTTTTATTAGAGGGTATTTTGAGTAAAAAAATTTTGTTAACCCTGGAATCAAGACCTCAGTTTTCCAAGATTTTCTAATTCCGGGTTGCATGCTCCTTTTGCTGACATGTCGAACATGAAACATTACTCGAAAATTATCGATTACCTAAACCAAACAGGGTTTTCGTTGATAACCTTAGATGGATAACCAAGGTTATCAAGAATAACCAACGTTATCAAGGATAACCCCCAATCAAACGCACCCTCATAGTTAACGGCGGAGCCCATCTGAGTGATCTGGCCATGAGTATCAACACCAATGTCGACACCGACACCCAAGCTAGTTTCTGTCACGCCCCCAAAGGAGTCTCTGCTAGACAAAAATCCGGCAACATCTCCCTTGTACGGATGACAATATGAAGCATCACTACAAACAAAATATACATCGGCTGGAATATTTATATACACAACCACGCAGTTATAATAACAGCTCACACGGCTGGAATGAAACAATCACAACCACGCAGTTATATATAAAACAGCCCACACGGCTGTACTAAAAACCAACACAGCGGAAAAACGGAAACGGAAATCCCAATACAACACATTCAACACACTGCTAGCCGGCTAGGCTTTATACAACAACCACAACAACAAATACAACAACCCACCAAATACAACAAATACAAATAAAACATATACAAAACTAAAAACGACCTTCGGATGTGACGTAGGACCCGGCAGACAGGATACTCCGAGCGACACCAGCCATCTACAGGCTACCTGAAAACATAAATGTATACATGCGGTGGTGAGTATAGGTAACTCAGCGGGTAATAGAAAAGACAGTGCACGGTCTACAAATAAAACATGGAGATCAAAAGTATACAGTCTCAGTAGGGAATAAGAACATGATCATACTATCATAATCAATGCATCTGAACATACCTGACATAATAACCTGACATAAACTATACAAACCACAACTAACATAATGACAGATACATACCCAATCTGGAATCGACACATGGTACAATGATCAGTAAACTCACTCGATCTGCAACAGATATACCCGTGACACCTGTGCAATATAAATACGACTGCATATACATGTAAAATAAATGACATGTATGCAGTATGGCAACCAAATGCAACAATCATATCTCAAACAAGTGCAACAACGACAATCACATGCAACTAGTATCTACTAGGCATGTATGCAAATGCAGATGCACCGCGCATCAAATGCAAGAATAATAACTGCGTATGCATGCTCCATGGTCACCCCCGCCACCTCTCCAGACACCACGACCCCTGTATGGCCGAGAGGCTTGGGTCTGTGACGACTGTACTATCCTCCAGCCCACTATATAGTGGTCGAGGCGGACAGTCCACTAGTAACTATCTAGCTACATAGTATCAGGGTCCCTGACTGCTCACAACGCCGGATCTCACTAAACCTCGTGACCGGGTGGCACGACAGGACTAGCAACAACTGCTCCAACTACCACTACCCATGAGTGGCCGAGTGTGCGGTGCTAAACCAAACCAACTGATGACTCTCTCAACCACAAGGGAGACAACGGTGATCAGATGCAATGAATGATGAACATGATATATATATATATAATCATCATCCATGCAACAACCCCAAACCTCAAAAATACCTCCAACAAGAGTGTAATCGTCATGATACCTCCACGTATCCCATCAAACATATGTAGACACTACACATATATAATCAACCAAAATCATCTAATAATCCCACCAGACACACGGACACAAAAACATAAGTACAATCAACATGTATCCTCCAATAAAAACACAACAGACATGTGTATATACTCCAAACATACAATCAACACCACTCCTCCAAAAGTACATGACAAATACGTGTGTACATACAACATGCAAATGCACGGTTAACAAGATGACTCCTATAACACATCCCCACCTATGTACAGTCAATATCATATACCCAATCAGCATGGTAATACCAACAACCCGACAATCCCTATAAGACACACTCTACACGTGTAGTCACAACAGAGTAGATATCAAAAGTGAAGACCGTATATGAATTAAATAGATCATCACAAGGGTCAAGCATAAGTATCATGCAGGAAAAACAGCAACCGATCATGAT
Organism: Zingiber officinale; assembly: GCF_018446385.1. Lineage (NCBI taxonomy): Eukaryota > Viridiplantae > Streptophyta > Magnoliopsida > Zingiberales > Zingiberaceae > Zingiber > Zingiber officinale. The sequence goes on from NC_055996.1 coordinate 85,393,422, forward strand.
ATAAGATAAAGCAGCCTAAACCATCACATAATAGCCATGCACTAAGATCAAGAAAAACTACGTAGAGGCCAAGGAAGAAATACCCGCCTTAAACGTAGATCGTGCAGAATACAACCCCCACATCGAGACGCTCGCCTCGAATCACCGTCCTGCAAATCCCATGATATATATATAGTTTAGCTAATCACATAATCAGCAACTAACCAAACCCTAAACCTAATCCTACGTCGATTAGGTAACCCTGTTTAATTCCACCTAAAGATCCAACTAGATAATGAGTTCATTCTTAATACACCAATAAATTCCTCAATTCTCACCAATCAAGCCTATCATAAATCCTTCAATTTTTCCACTCATTATCTACAATCCATTAATCAATCCAAAATAACTTGATTTATTCCCACAATCCATTAAACCATCTACTAGACATTATGAATCAATCCTACAATATTCATCCACCCAAAATAATCCATCATTCAATCCATGACTTAGCACAACTAACTACACAGATTACAACTTAAATGAAATATGATAATATGATCATCTTAACTCGGTATCATCATCAACAATCAACCACTACATCACCGAAAGGCAAACCAACCTCCAAACACATAATAAATCTATACTCTGCCCACAATTAACACCTCCAATTCCATAATGAAACCAATCCAATGCGACTAAACTACCATGAATTTATTTCACACAAAGAAGAAAGCTAGTGGTAGACACTTACCTTGAGGCATAGCCACCAATCAAGAGCTCACAACCCCTACTCCCACTGTCCAAAATCTACAAAAATGCCTACACACCACTTGCTTCCAAAATCAATCCCCAACCTAGCTATAGAGCAATTAGTTTGCTAAAACCCCAAAATACATAGTCTTACTCACCTTAAACAGGCCTCCACCTCTACACCGGAACCTTAACAGTTGTAAGAATTGAAGAAGATGAAGCTCTGCTTAGGGGAGGTCCATCACTAGGTTGATCCGAAGCTTCCCCTAACCCAAAACAGAATGATATCAACATTAGAACCCATAGAAACTGAAACCTTGAATCCACAAGATTCGCCCGACGAAACTTTACCTCAATCGATCACCTACCGCTGGTGTGGCACAATCCCCCTCATCTAACGATGATCCAGTTTGCCCTCCAGCGAGCAGATCGAAGAGGAGAAGAGAAAGGGCTCGATCGGCCGGAAAAGATACGAATCAACCTCTTCACGCCGTGCCCTAGATGCCAAACCGCCGCCCATCACGCACAAGGAACCGACGAGGAAGAGATTGGTCAGCACCTTCAAGATTCCGGTGAGGTCCTCAGGCGGCGCTGTGAGGCCGAGACTGTCGGGGAAACCGTCGGCGTCGGGGTCGCCCGTGCGCGTGAGAGAAATCGAGATAGAGGGAGAGATCGGCCAGAGGAAGGAGAGGCTCCACACCTTGAGAGGGAGAGGGATGAGGGAGGCTCGGCCGAGGTTACACCGGCGGGCGGTGGCGTGCTCGGCGTCGCTGGGAAGAAATCGCCGGAGAGGGCAGTGCGTGAGGGAGAAGAGGAGAAAGGCTCGGGGTTGAGGAGAATGAGTCGGAAATTAGGGATTATAAACTTAGGTTTAGGTAATTAAAACCTAAGTTAATTCCTCAATCAAATCCCACTTTAATTGGGTATTCCAAACCGGCTTTATCCGCGCCCGCTGTTCGATCCCCTCAAAACCCTCCGTACGAGCTCCGGAAATTTCCCAGAAAATTTCTAAAAATTCCTGAAAAATCCAATAAGATTTTTCGTCCAATAACATTTATTATTTAATTTTACGGTATCTTACAGTTTCTCTTTCTCTTTTATTTTTCTCTTTTTTTATAGTAAATTTATCTTTTTCCCTTCTATGTCGGTTCTAAAATTTTAAGGGCCAATAAAAAAAAAATCCTTTAATTCAATTAATAAAATTTCATCTAAACTGAAGTGTTTAAACACATGAACTACTATATAGTATTGGTGGGTGAGAGCGACGACATGATGATATGATAACTGTAGTACTGGACGATGGCTATATAGTGTGGACGAAGAGTTTGAGGGTGAGCAAAAATAAATTTCGAAAGATTACGATTTAGATAAATAGATATAAGAAAAGATTCGTGAAGACTCTCATGAATATTTTTCTCTTTTTTATAGGCATTTTTATAAACAAAAAAAATATTATAATATTTTAAAATTTATAATTAGATTTTTTATTTTTTATATTCCTTTACTTAAAAAAATATATATACAAAAAATTGTTTTTTTAAAAAAAAAGGGCCTCATTGGATGTGGGCCCTATGCGTCAACCCCATCTTGACAACCCCAGGTCGACTTTATTCTTTTCTTATCCTGTTGAGAATTCGGACTATAATTCGGATAGGATTGTACCTGGTTCAGCCCTTACTCATAGTCCATGTAAAGATTATATGAAATAGAATAAATTATGAAGTAAATTTATAGTTGGTTGTCAAAATAATTAGGAATGGAGAAATTTTTTTCATACAAGAAAATATACCCGTCGGAATTGTTATTTTATCCCATTATAATAACTCTATCGTCCTCTAATTAATATGTCATCTATCCACGCCGGTCACACTTGGCCCAAATCTAATGCTTCAGTGTCATAATCGATCTTCCTTGATTTTTCAAAAATTTATCTCTATTATTTTTTTATTGTAGTATTTTATTACTATATAAAAGCTGTTTATATAAATTTAAATTTATATCAGCATGATTATTTTTTATTCTGCAAAATTACAAAATTTATTTACTAATTGTAAAATTCTGTGGTTGCAAATATTTTTCTATTATTTGTACGGAATTTATTTATATTTTGTGGACATGATTAGTTTTCTAGAAATTTAAAATTAAATATATCAATATAAAAGTGGTTATGCTTTATTCTATAAAAAATTATTACTGTTAATATAATATATATAATATGTTAAATTGATATTTAAATATATTGATATAATCAAAAGAATTAGACAAACACATATGATCAGATTCCATCCAAAATTAATTGATGGACCTAAAAAATCTTGAAATGACATAGAATCGGATCATATGTGTTCGTCTAGTTCTACTAATTATATACATGTTCTTAAACATCAATTTGACATATTATGTAACTATATTGAGAGTAGTGTTTTTTTATATGAATGTGTGAAAATTTTAATTCGTCATAAAAAAAAATACTGCTCTCAATATATTGAATCAAATTATTATTTAAGAACATTATATAATAATTAGATGAACAAATAGAACCTGACTTTATGTCATTTCGAGACATCTAGGTTCATCATTAGATTTTGATCGATTTTAAGACCTAGAGAGACCAGAATATCATAAAATTAAATCTATGTGTTCATTTAGTTCTCTGTATTATATTCATACCTTTATATATTAATTTGTCTCAAATATTAAAAGTAATGATTTTTAACATAAATCAAAATTTTGAAGCACATTTGTGTTAAAAAATATTGTTCTCAATATAGTTTGTCAAATTAATATTTGAGAATATAAATATATAAGTACCTCGAATTGATTTTAGTGCGATCAACCAAGTTAAGTTAGACTCTGCATATTTGATATCTTGTGTCTAAGTATGCAGGAACTTAGAAACACATGAAGTCGAGCAAAAGATGCAACGAGCGAGAAGGATGACACGAGAAGTGAGTCGACCGACTCGATACATCCAAGGGGCGAAGAGCTGCGAAAGAGTACACAGGCAAATGAGAAAGACGTGCATGGCGCTTCTAAGGGGCGAAAAGCCGGGAAGGAAGTTTGCTAGAGGAGAAGGTTGGAGTTGGGTTCGGGTAAGCTCATCTCTAGATGACCGACCCAAGTGATTGGAGTAGCAATCGGACAAGTCAACACAAAGTTGACTTGTCCAGGCGCCCGAATTAGCTTGGGCCAACAGAGACGCCCTTTCGGAGACGTTGCAATGGGAATAGAATTTGGATCCACATCAGTAACATTCCTAGCACCCGAGCATGGATAAGAGACTTATCATGAAACCGTTGTGGAGCCATTACGGAGCGAATAAGGTGCCATAGTGGAGGCGTCCGGACATGGTCCAGGTGCACGGAACCCGCCACATCATCAAAGACTATATTTCGACCAGTGAGCTATAAATATAACGCTGCTCCTCTTCATTCAACAAAACACTAGTTTACGAACACAATACTTTCATTTCCAAATTCATTCTTTGTTTTTGTTCAAACGTTAACGTCTATAAGAGGCAACTCCACTTTTATCAAAGGAGATCTTCTAGTTGAGCTTTCACTACCTTGAATTAGCAACCTCTCCTGTTACAAATCAAGTAAATTCTTTAGTGCCTCTACTTTTTAATTAATGTTTATGTTTTAGTGTTTAAAGTAACGTGTGCTCCTTGTTAAGTTTCAAAAGCGAGAGAAGTGCTAACTTTTTTTTTTAAAGCTATTCACCCCTCTAGCCGACCTCACCGGGACCTACAATTGATATAAGAGTGAGGACCCTTCAGAAGAACTAACCACCGTCTAAAGCATAAATCGCCGGAGTGAGCATTCATCCATCAAAGTTCAAGGGAGGCATCGTGATCTAGAAAAAGAAAATAGATATATTCTTTAAAACAGAATTTGATATATTACCTACAATTAAATATGATTTTGTAGCACCTAGAGATCAGCAAAAAGTAAAAAAAGAGGAACAATTTTAGAGTAAGAATGAGCAAGCCGACTCTATGGAAAATCGTAAAGCAGAGTTCCATCTACTAAATATTCTATCACCACAAGAAGTCAACCGGATCGGCACTTATAACTCCGCTAAGGAACTCTAGGAGAAATTTCTGGAGTTATACAAAGGGATATCGAAAGCTAAGCTAACAAGATGAGACTTGCTCAGAAATTAGTTGACAAACCTCCAGATGCAAGAAGCAGAAACAGTAGCTCAATTACATGGAAAAATCAAGAAGCTTATCACCAGATTGACAAACCTTGAAGGATATCATAAGGTAAGCTAGCAAGACGGGACTTGCTCAAAAATCAGCTAACAAACCTCCGGATGCAAGAAGAAGAAATCATAGCTCAATAGCACGGAAAGATCAAGGAGCTTATCACCGGACTGAGAAATCTCGAATCGGGACTTAATCCGATATGCTCTCAATGTCTTCCTTAGAATTCAACAGTGGACATCAATAGTAGATACCTACTATATACCAAAGAATTTAAAGGTAAGTAATATAGAAGAGTTATTTTCAACTTTAGAATTACATTAACCTAAATGTACAGGTGTGAGGAAAGAAAAGGAGCCAAGTCAGAATCTAGCGCTGAAAGCTAGAAAAAATGAACCGGAGCCTGACACATCGTTAGATGAAGACGAAGCAGCTTTCATGGTAAGAAAATAATCAAAGTATTTTAAAGATAAATAAATTTAACAAGTCACATGCCAAGAAGTTGTTGGGACCTTGGCGTCCGCTAGAGGGGGTGAATAGCATCTCACCCAAATCGTTCGCTTCCTATAATGTTAGTGCACAGCAGAATACAAAACAAATTAATAAATAGAAAGTTAAAATAAAACAAGAAGAATGAAGACAAGCAAACCACAATGACACGCTCATTTACATGGTTCAGAGATAAAACTCTTACTCCACGGTTGTCCGTAAGGTAGATGATCCCAATCCGTCGATAAATGATTCCTCGGAGAACATCCGGTTAGCTCGCGTAGCTGCTTGTGGGTGGAGAAACCTCATCACAACTCGCACAAGACCACACTAAACACTTGAGCACTTGGAGACTTCAATTAAGGTTAACCACCACTAATTTCATCAACCATGCCCAAGCACCCCGAGCTCTATTAAATAGAGCTCGGGAGGAAAACACAAAGATGTTTTCCCACCACCAATCGACTGGTAAAAACACCAGTCGACTGGTCCTAAGTGGAATTTGACCGTTACAGGTCAACGACTCGATACCAGTCGACTGTTATAGTAACTACTACAGTACTGCTACAGTAATTGCTACAGTAAAATCCTAAACCTTCGATTTTACCCTGAGTACAATCTCTCATGCACTCGTCCTTACCTGCACAACCTAAACCTAGCCTTCTAATCTCCTCCATCAGCCTTGCGTCCCTCGGATGTCTCCCCATCCTTCACGTCTTATCTTTTGGAGCTTCCATCAGTATTGTCATTGTTGTCGGGTTTTCCTTTGCCAATAGATCGTACCTCTAGGATTTCATCCATTGCCAAGTCACACTTGGACTTACGTTGCCAAAACTACATGCTTGGACTTACACCGCCAAGATTCACCCTTGGACTTTCCTCATTTTCCAAGATCATACTTGGACTTTCCTTATTGTACATGTATCCTGCATACTCATAATGCATATCAAATGTAACAATAAATCTAACTTAAACCTTTGCCCAAACATCAAAACCTAGGGTACCTAAATTGCTCCAACAAAAGTTTCATTCAAGAAAAAGAAAAGTTAGATGCTACAGTTGCGCTAAGAAAAAGGGCGCATCAAGAATGACTGCTCGAAGCTGAAAATAAAGGAGAAAAATAAAGAGTTAAGCAAATCGAAGCACAAGAATATGAAGGCAACGTGGGATGAGTCAACATCAGAGTTCGAACTAGAGGAGTATATCGAACTAACACTAATGGCGAGTCAACAAAAGGAGAGTATCGATGAAGGGAGAGCTATATCTGAAGAAAACAACAATGAAGAAAGAGAATCCAGCTTCAGATCATATAAGTGAGGTTTGCATTTTACCTCCTGATCAACTATATTCGGGTATAACATTAATGCCTAAATCATTATATAAGCTTAAAACTAAGAATATCAAATTGAAAAAAGAAAAATATAAATTTAAAAACTATCTTAGCTAAAGAAGAATTTGATAAAATAAAAATGAAAATATAAAATTAAAAGAATAAATAGAATGTATTAAAAAAAATTTATATTCAAAATTTTCTATTTTAAATTTTAGAAATTATAAAGAGCTTAATTGACATTTACAAAATCATAGAGCCCAAATTGTAAAAGCAAAAAAAAAAAATATATCCCATGAATTTTTTTGATAAATCCCGTACATATAAATTTATTTTGGATTTCTAAATTATACTCCGTCTAAATAAAATTAATTTTTATACATGAATTAAATTTAATATGCTTTAGTTTTTAACTTTGTTTATCAAACTAATTATTTCGCATACCTTCAATTAATTTTTTTGTCTGTGCAAATAAAGACAATATTTACTTATATAAATATTTTTAAAATTTTCTGTAAGTTATTTATTTTTAATATTCTTATTTCAAAAAAATGAGTTTTAACTATTAAAAATGTTTAGAAAATTATTTTTTCAAAAACATAATATTTTTTTATCATAAGTTATCTTTTATGTTAGAATAATTTTTTTTAGAATTATTCAATAATTATCTGATTTCTTATGAATTTTTTATTAAAAATGTAATTTAATTTTTTTTTTTTAAATAAATTTTAAAAAAACTTGATTTTTTTGAGAAGTTACTGTTGTATTTTTGGATGGTGAGAAAAATCAACATTATTGTTAGGATTTGGAAATTATTTTTAATAATTGATTTAAAAAATAATGCTATTGGATTAAAAATATTTATTGTCGTTACATTACAAATATTTTTTAGGTGAAATTTTTTTTCCTAATCTAACTCATTCTGTTTGACTTTGACAAAAATCTTTAGGATTTTTTAAAATATTAAAATATTTGTTTTTATCAAAATAGAGAATTAATTGATAAAATTAGTATTTCTTTAATTAAGTATAAAGATAGATTTGTAAAAAAAAATCAATATTTTTCTAGCTATTTTTTATTTTTCCCTAACATATTTTCTAATGTTATAAGGGGAGAAAATTAGTATTAAATTTAGGGGAGGTATTGATATTGATTTAATTATTTACTTGTTATAATTGCAAACTAATTGAAGTTAATTGTAACATTACCAATTTTATTGTTTGATTTAATCCTAACATAGCTTCGATGCACATCAAAAAGGAAGAGATTGTAAATATCCCAAGTTGATTTTGATGTGATCAATCAGATTAAGTTAAACTTTGCAAATTTGATATCTTGTGTCTACGTGTGTAAGGACTTAGGAACACAAGAAATCGAGCGGAAAATACAACGAGAAAGAAGGTTGACACGAGAAGTGAATCGACAGACTTGGTGCATCTGAGGGACAAAGAGCTGTGGTAGAGTACACTGGCGGACGAGAACTAAACGCGTGATGCTTCTAAGGGATCAAAAGCTGATAAGAAAGTTTGCTCAAGGAGAAGACGGAGTTGGGTTTGTGTGAGCTCAACTCTGGATAGCTGAAAAATCACCCAAGGGACTGGAGCAGCATCTACAAAGTTGACTTATCTAAGCGCCTGGACCAAATCCAGATACCAGCTTGGGCCATCAGAGGCGCCCTTTCAAAGACATTACATCGAAGATAGAATTTGGGTCTACGTCAACAACATTCCAAACGCCCAGACTGATCCAGATGCCTAAGCATGGATAACCTTAATCCTCTTCATTCAACATAATACTAGTTTACTAATACTGTACTTTCATTTCCAAATTCGTTCTTTGTTTTTATTCGAGCGTTAATATTTGTAAGAAACTACTTCTCCTTCACCGAAAAAGATCTTCTAGTTGAGCTTCCACCGTCTTAGATTAGTAACCTTTCCAATTACAAGCCAAGTGAATTCTTTTGTACATCTACTTTTAATTAATGTTTATGTTTTATTTTTAAACTAACGTGTGTTCCTTGCTAAGTTCTAAAAGCGAGAAAAGTGCTAACTCTAACTGGCTTCGTCGGGACCTACAAGATATAATCAATAGAAATAGACAACCACATAAGACATGATTTCATGTTATTTTGAGTTCTATAGACTAATAAATTTAAAGTTCAAAATAATATGAAATTAGATTATATGTGTTCATCTAATTTTCTTGATTATATTTATGTCCCAAACATAAATTTAGCATAATATATGGAGAATGATGATTTTTTAGATGCAAATTGGTCATTAAAAAAAACTAATCATTTACTACATTATAGCAATCGATTCAGATCGTGTTGATGAACAATATCTCAAATTAATTACTACATTATAACAATCCGTGTTGATGAACAATATCTCAAATTAATTACTACATTATAACAATTGGTCGGATAAATATAAAGGGCCAAAATGAGTGTGAGAAATATAATTTGATAATTTTAAAATTTATGTATGTGATTTAAGTATTTCAAAACTTATCTCCATGGTAAGGTTATTTAATCACATTAGCTAACTGATTTATTTGAGGAAAGGAATGACTTTTTAACAATTTTGAAAATTAAAAGGACGTTTTTTATTTTCTATTAGATTTGTTTGCAATCATTTATTCTTTTTAGCACAATTTAATTCACCCAATTCTTCGCCTCGCGATCGCCATCATTTGTTTGCAATCATTTATTCTTTTTAGCACAATTTAATTCACCAAATTCTTCGCCTCGCGATCGCGATCGCCATCTCCGTCATCGTCATCTTCTAAATTCTCCTTGCAATGTTCCCGAAAGCGATCGGCCAACCCATGCGGCATCGACAGCAGCACCGTGAACGCATGCAGATCTCCGATCACCGGCAAAAAGAGACAATAAATCTCGCTCGTCACCGGACCCACGTGCAACGGTCGGCCCTCCCCGAAGTCGACGTCCTCAAGACCGAGCTTCGTCCACGGCGAGATCACCAAGCTCGATGCCAAGTTCGGCTTTGTTCTCCTCTCCTCCAGCAGATCCACCACCGACCGTACGTATTCGTTGCTCACGCGCGCCTTTGCCTCCTGCACCAACTCCACGCCGTAGCAAGCGCTCGACGCGAGCAAGTCCCTCGCCGTCGTTTCCGCGCAGGCCAGGACAAAGCCGTTGCCGTAGTATCCGACGGGAAGCTCCGGAATCAGCCGCCGGCGTGCGTCGGCGGAGAAAAGGAGCTTAATTGGAATCTGGGAGGAGGGCGGGGGGTGGAGGGACTTGACCCAGGCGCGCCAGATGTGGACTGCGAGGACTTCGAAGGAGGTGCACTTGAGCAAGGGGGCGCTCCGCCGCTTGAGGCGGAGGATGTGAGCGGAGGTGAACGTGAGGGAGACGGGGAGCAGAGGCTCAGAGAAGAGGAATTGAGATGGAACCGGTGGCGCCTCCGGCGCAGTGAATTCGGGATGGGGGAAGGCGATTCGAGGCGGGCGTCTCGGCTCTAAGATTCGACGGTCGTGGAACGGATCGACGGGGAGAGCTGAGTCTGGGTTGATGGTGAGCAGAGCCCATGCACGGAGGAACTGCGACGAGCCGATGCCGTCGCAGAGGCAGTGATTAATGGCGGCGCAGAGGATCATGCCGCCGCAACTGAGACGGGTTACCTGATCAGTCATCACGAGTCGATAAAATTCCTCTGCTTTCCTCCAAAATCAATAGAAAAATCAAAGAAAAGTTTGGGACGACTGACTTGAACGACGAGCGGTGGAACGCCGATGAAGCTCTGCGACTCCACTCTGCAGAGGAGCTTCCTCCACGATTTGTTGGGAGTTGAACTTCCAGCGATAAACTTGTCCGCCGTGAGGCCGTCAGCAAACGCCTCGGCTAGCAGAGCGCCCTCCCCATTGCAGTCCAGCTCGAACTTGTCGCCGTTCCCGCTCGCGGGCCGCAGGCGGCCCGCGAGGGGGTAGTAGTGGACGAGAACCTCTGCGAGAGAGGCGACGAGGGTGTCTGTCGGCACCGCTCGTCGGAAGGCGTAGAGGTACTTGATGGTGAACCGGAGGAAGTGCTGGTCGTCGAGGTTGGAGAGGTAGAGGGTATGGTGCGGCGTGTCGTGGCGGGGGCGCACCAGGATGGGGGCTCTGGGGCGGTAGCAGTCAGGAATTTCGACGGCGGATGAGGAGGAGGAGGAGGCGGCGGGCATTGGCATGACATCCACCACTTGGAAACGCACTAGCAGAAGACAAAAGATAGAGAGGGAGCGGCAGAGGAGAGGAAATGAGGTGGCACATTGTACCGATAGATGAAGGAGAAGAAAAAAAAGGACATGGAAATGGAATCGCAAGTTGGACGGCCTACGCAAGAGAGGAAAGGGAATTACAATTGGACGGCGTGCGCGCGGGGCTAAAATTTGGTAGGCAGTCGACAGGGGGCGTACCTGCAGCACTCGGAAGCGAACGTATCTGCAGCGTGTGAAATGGGCACAGCCGCAGTTCGATCCGCGCTCGGACGGCGGTCTCAACGTTGACCGGTTATGGGAGGAAAGCTTTTTAATTCTGTGTATATTACTTATATATATATAATCTTTAGGATTTATTACGTAAAATAAGGAAATAAGACCTAATTTGATATCATTTAATTATATAAAATATATTCAGAAAATCATTATGAACTATCTTCCAAAACAAACTAGTAATGCATGAGCTATAGCTTTAGTAGTAAAAGTATCATTTGGCTCAAGTAAAAGGGCAAAAAGAGAAAATGAGAAGAAAGAAATGCAAGGAGAAGACGACAGGAGCTACCAGTATAGTTAAGGGTGTACGATAGACCATTGCAGCCACGTGCCTTGACACCAAGCCGGAGATAAGGCCGCAGCCGGAGGTCTAGCAAGTGGCGTATCCTCGCAGCGGCTACATCTGTCAGTGTTAGAGCCTGCTTACGAGCTGCAGGACCGACCCTCTCCGCCACCGCCTTCAGAGCAGAAGACGCCATCTGTTACCCCAGTTCGGTTAATTGGACACCGAAACCCTACACACACACAAAAAAACCCTCATTGTATTCTGTACCATTCTCATCATTAGGGTGGGGCAATTCATCAAACACCATGAGTTCATATATCTGGCAAAAAAACTAACCAATTGCTAAGTAGAACAAATTCCGGCCTTACAAAGAAAAATCAATATTTATCTCCAATTTGGCAATCAATCTCGAAGGTGGATAGAAAACAAAGACAAAGGTTCTACAAATCGATGTACTTTTAACCTTACTGAGAAATCAGAAAACAATCGTGCCGATGCGAGCGAGAAAACAGAAGATCCAGTAAAAGAAGCGGAAATTCTTAACTGATCCAGGCGGAGATGAGCTTGAGGAGAAATCAAGAGCAAAGGAGGAACGGATTGTCCTGCGGCGATCTCATTCAAAGCTTGCCCCTTTCTCTCCCACCATTTTTTCGAGTATCCTTTGTTCAGGAACGCGAACGAGAGGGGAGTAGCTTGATCGTGTGCGTATTCCTATTACAGTTTTTAAAGCGCAGCCCCTCTGATTATTTTTTGCTGATTCCGGTCCGGTCCGGTCCGGTTCGGTCCGAAGGAACAGAGAATTAAAGCCCAATAATTTGACGGACGCTGGTTTACTTATTTCCACCTTTACGCACGAGACAAACACGTGCAAGAAAGAATCGCACTGACGAAACCAATCCCAAATGGCGGCGATAGCAGCAGCGGCCATCTCCGGCGGTGCGTCTCTCCTGTCCAATGGAGCCGCCCTCTCCTCCTACTCCTCTGAGTACACGGGGGGAATTCTCAGGCGCACGTTGGCACCACGGCTCCTTCCCTCGCCTGTGCCTGTTGCCCGCCTTCGCGGAGGCCGCATCTCATGCCGGACGTCCGCGCCCTCACATTCCGCCATTTCTGGTACCAAATCAGACGAGAGTAAGTTTTCTATCGTCTCTAGGTTTATCATTTTAGTTGACGGGTGATCGAGCGTCCTCGCTTTCGTGTGCGATGTGATCTAGCATGGACTTTGGGATTTTGGGTTTATTTGAGATGGACAATACTAGATATTTTTCAGGGCAATTCTGACGCAGACTGAGGTGTATGTGCGCTTTGTATTATGTTTCCCGAGTCATTGTGTTGACCATGGTCCATGGTATTCGCCAGGATATTTTCCCCGCTTATTTATTCGATCTTTCTTCATTTTTTGCAGCATTAGATAATCGTAGGATTTCAATTAGAAAACATTCACGATTTTTTCCTGCTTTTGTATTTCTAATGATTCTTGATTGTATTCACCATAAACCAATCCTGTGAGTAACATTGGAATCTTTGATTGAACCATTTATCTACTCAGTTCATGGAAATTAGTCAGCAGGATTAACTAATTCTGAAATGGAAATCAGATAAAATAATTTCTAGTGTCGTTCGTTGCTATTTAGGCATAGATATAAAATACATGTAGAAAGACTTTAGGTTCGATAATTTCTCAAATTGTGGTTTGTATGCAGTGAAATCTGGACCTAAGGACTTTCTCCACATCAATGACTTTGATAAGGAAACAATCCTCAAGATCATAAATCGAGCATCTGAGGTCAAAGCACTGTTAAAATCAGGAGATAGGTCTTTCCTTCCTTTCAAAGGAAAGACTATGGCCATGATTTTTGCTAAACCATCCATGAGGACCCGTGTTTCATTTGAGACTGGATTCTTCTTGCTTGGTGGCCATGCCATTTACCTAGGTCCTGATGATATCCAAATGGGCAAACGTGAGGAGACTCGAGATGTTGCTAGAGTACTTTCACGCTACAATGACATCCTTATGGCACGCGTATTTTCTCATCAGGTAAGATGGTTCGTTGCATTTTTCGACATCCCCATGGCACATGTAATTTCTCACGCACAGCCACTGATGAGATCACATGAAATCACATGGATGTTCTGCAGTGCTTGAATCCTTTGGTTTCTTCACTATGTTATTGCTGTTCTTATGTCTTCTACACTTTCAAGTGGTCCATAATTTTAAAGGTTGAAATTTAGAATTCTTATCAGGATTTTACAATAATGTGCGTCTTTAATTGCACATTCCAATGCACCATGCTATGCAATAGCAGAGAGGTAGTGAAACTTTTATATACTCAATTTTATTGTATGTTTTACTTTGTATCCCCTTTGATCAAGCATTATATTTCATGTTAATTTCTTAAGATGCTCGAATCACATTTATAAATCTGCAACTTACTGAATTCTTGCTGATTTGCTCTAAAGCTCATTTATCTGATAAATTAAGGCCTCATGGAATATACGATCAGGTTGTAGATGATTTAATACCTTTATCTCCCTGCTGGATGCCTAAGGCATAATGTTAATCAGATACGTTCACTAGTCTAAGCTGCAATTCACTAGTTTCACATTTGTGATTTACAAGCCAAGTTATAAAGAACTTTTTATTATTGTTCTTCAATATTGTCATGGGTGTCTTATTGTTTACATTTTATGAAAATGTGCTGTTAGCAATGTTAAAACTCAAACCCTTTTTGTGCTTTTATGGCATAGGGATCAGAATGTGCATATACGTATCAAAAATAAAACGTATCTATGCTTCTTTTGAACATATAAACTAGACTTTATTAGAAACTGCTATGCAACAATTTGTTTGGATTTAGCCTACGCAAACTGGAAATGCTTCATGCGATGACCATCCTTCTTTTGCTGAGGTGTTATAGCTGCTTCCAACCTTGTTTGATGCTGATGCCTAAACTATCTGAGACTTCGAGTTCCTGTGAATCTGATTTCTGTTAGCTTTCCAACATGCTAGGGAAGGGGAAACTTTGAGTTGGATTTTAGCAGTGAAGCTCCACTGATACTTCACATAGCCGAAGTAGGCCATATGTAGTGAGTTTAATAGGAGAAAAAAAGTGAGTCTTGAGTGAGCATAGGCTCTTAGCCAAGGTAGGTTTAAGCTAAAGTTGGAAGAACATGGCCGGAAGCCTTTGATACACACCTTTCATCGTGTAAAAGCATGGGAACATTCCATGTTGTATTAACTAGTTAATTTATCGACACAGGATCATGTCAGTTGGATGATCACCTGTCTCTATTGATCTTGTCTCATGTTGCTATAATGCTATTGATTAAATTTTGTTCTTGGCATTGTCATTTTTTACAAGTGTGGCTGCTAAAGGAGATGCTTGTTATAGAAGAGAGGTTCCAAAAGTACAAGATTTTTGCAATGGGCTTCTTGTGCAAATTTATACATCATATAATCCTTTATAATTGTTGCATCTTATAATCCTTTATAATCGTTGCAGGATATTTTGGACCTTGCTGCATATTCTTCTGTACCTGTTATAAATGGTCTGACTGACTATAACCATCCATGCCAAATAATGGCTGATGCACTTACAATTATCGAACACATCGGTCAATTGGAGGGAGCCAAGGTATCCATTACTTAAAGTGGACTTTGATTGGAGACATGCAGAATTGAGCTGTTGAAACATATTTTTGTGATTCTCCATAGGTTGTGTATGTCGGAGACGGGAACAATATTGTACACTCTTGGCTTTTGTTGGCATCTGTGGTTCCTTTCCATTTTGTATGTGCTTGCCCAAAAGGATTTGAACCGGATGAGAAGACTGTCGAAAAGGCAAGGAGTGCTGGAGTTAGTAAGATTGAAATTACTGATGGCCCAAAGGAAGCCGTCAAGGGTGCAGATGTTGTGTACTCAGATGTTTGGGCTAGCATGGGGCAAAAAGAGGAGGCTTCATACAGAAAGCAGAAGTTCCAAGGATTTCAGGTACATCAGTAGTCGCCCTTCCTTTTTTTTCCGAAAACTTTGAACTTAAAACAGATTTATAGACATCAAGCTTAAATAAAAAATTTCTCCATGTGAATATTTAAACAAGCTTATACTTATTTGATAATAGGGATCCGTTTGAGATGGTTACAATAACCTACTGGAAGCTTTGTCGTAATGTATTTACCTAATATTAGAGGCATACTAAACGAATGTACTTGCAGATTGATGAAGCCCTGATGGAGATTGCTGGTCCAAAGGCTTACTTCATGCATTGCTTACCCACAGAGAGAGGCGTAGAGGTTACCAACGGTGTCATCGAAGCTCCCAACTCAATTGTTTTCCCCCAGGCCGAAAATCGGATGCATGCACAAAATGCCATCATGCTCCACCTCTTGGGTCTCTAGGATCATCATATCACTAACTATGTGATGAAAGGCTAATCAAGGTCTCTTCCTGTTTTTTCAATAGGATTATCAATTTGGATTTTGGAAGACAGTTAATGAGGTTTCAGTACGTCATCTAGTGATAAAATAAGGATATCTTTACAGTCAATTTGGGTTAATTCGCCTGTACGGACAATATTCTCACCTCTCATATTTAAATGGTGGGACCCACTCAGGGTTAGTAGGGCTCATTATCTAAATGTGAGAGGTGAGGACACTGCTTATATACAAGTATTGAAATTTTCCGTCAATTGAGGTGAGGGAAGGATAATAAAAGAGAATGTAATTTCTAATCTTATTTTATCCTCCGGTATCTTTCAAATGGCCTATTGAGGTGTAAGGAAGCTCATCCATCCAAAGGGTTAATATGAAAAATAAGATGGATATTATTTTGATATTTTAAAAAAAATGTGATCGGGGTGTTTTTTATTTTTTTATTTTTCCAATTTATTTATTTTTGTTGTTATTATTATTATTTTTTATCTTATAAAAAATAACAAATTTCGCACTGGCTCAATGCAACTTTTGATGAATTTGGGTGCATCTCTAGTGGCCTGGCCCAGTTTAGACATGGGCCTTCTCTGCCTTGGGAAAGAAGCTAGTGGAACCCGGAACTAATACCTAATTGCGACGGTCACGAAGGAGAAGGAGAAGGAGAAGGAGAGAAAAGTGCAGCGATGTTTAGGAACCAGTACGACACTGATGTCACTACCTGGAGCCCGGCGGGGAGGCTGTTCCAGGTTGAGTACGCCATGGAGGCTGTCAAGCAGGGCGCAGCCGCGGTCGGCCTCCGCTCCGCCTCGCACGTCGTCCTCGCCACCGTCAACAAGGCCGCCTCCGATCTCTCCTCCTACCAGAAAAAGGTATTCAAGATCGACGATCACATCGGTGTTGCCATAGCCGGTCTCACTGCCGACGGCCGCGTTCTCTCTCGCTACCTCCGCAACGAATGCATCAACCACGCCTTTGTCTACGAGTCTCCTCTACCTGTCTCCCGCCTCGTCGTACGACTCGCCGATAAGGCCCAGGTGCCCGCTCCATTTTTTTTTCCTTTTCTTTTCTCTTAGCTAGTTGTTTGGATTCCCAAAGACTGAATCATATAGTTATACTAATATGTATATGTGAATCTACAATTAGGATCTAGCTAAGTCATTTGGAATTTTTAGTTGGCATTTTCGACTTAAATTGCTATTTTTAATTAAAAACACACACTTAATTTTGTTATATTTTTCGCCCTGTTTACCTTCAATTCCTAGTTAGTTAGTCTCTTTCAGTTGTGACTACCCAACATTTGAAAGAATGTTCAACTGTTTTAAGTCTTTATAATTTGTCTCGGATAGAACTAAAGTTCCCCTAACGTTTCCAGTACATGTAGTCTTCTTGCATAGACATTGGAAGGGTGAGGAAGTGAGGAGATTTGGTGGTGGCCTCTTGCGTGGGAAGATTAGTTAGAGTAGGAAAAAAAAATGCACGGGAGAACATTTTTTTTTTTTTTGTGCTTTGTGCTGTACATAAGGTGCATCTAAGCTTTGATGAGCTGCAAAACATTATAAGGCTAGGTGTTTGTCTTAAGTTTCTTATTTGCATGATTTTCAAGTAAACCTTAAGTTTCTTAGTTCTCCCCTATTTGCTTTTCCCTCTTTTTCCTTAACTCTTAACTCTCTATTTGTTATGAAGTAAAAGAGCAAGTAAAATTAACAAAAATCTTCTATGTCATCAAGCAAAAATTTTATTGAATAGCTAATATGTCTAATCTACATAACTTTTGTTGCATCACTTTGCAAGTTCTTATCTTTTTTTTACTCTCATGTTTGACTTAATTAGATGATTTATGTATAATAATGATTCAGTATATGAATATTCTAGGTATCTAGTTTTGTAAAAATGCTATTTATCTCTAGGTTGTCCATGCTGGATGACTGGATCTTGTTTAGACTCGACTGATTCAGCTTTGCCTTTTAAAAAAATTGGAACTGGTCATAATTGATCAAAAAATTTAACTGCTCTAAAAATTGAAACTGCTTATAAGTGTTCAAGAGTCCAGTCAAGATTATTTCCACTTAATTTAAATAAGCCTCAATTTTTAATGGGCTTATCTTGTTAAAATGGTGATGTCATTAGCTGATTTGAAGCCATTCATTTTCAATCCATCCCATCTGATATTTGTTCAAGTAAGCAAGCATCGGGGAACAAGAATACTAACAATGGTGACAAAAGAGGAATGATATACTGCAAGAAAGTATTGAATGAATATTCATATAGCTTATTGTCATTTCTCAATGTTGTTTCTCTCCATGTCTGCATTGTTGCTGTTATGCTTCTTCTATGCGTCATTTTTCATTTGACTAATAGGAACCCTAGTGCTTTCTCATTCTCTCCCTATTTTTTTTTTTTAGGTAATATCTCAGGTTTCGGTTTGAGTTCAATTTTGGATATTTTCTTCTTACCTAAGTCCCATACTAGTGAACGGTTTTGATACATGACAATGACTAATATTTTTGGATAAAATTTATCTAGTTAAAGACCTTAATTTACTATGTATTCTTTCTATGGTATGGTTGATTCATGAAATAGAATAGAGAAAGAATAACATATTATTTCTAGGGAATAGAATAGGTAAAGAATAAACAAAGAACAAGATTTCCTTAGTCATGTTCATGGATTAGAATAGACAAATAATATATGAAATAGATTTCACAATTGAAAAAGAAATACATTATGTAAATAATTTGTCTTACATGATCTTCCTGATTAGTTTGTATAAGCCTTGGCCAGGCCGAGCGGACTACCAATTCCGATCAAGCTGTGTTGCACGATCTGACAGATTGAACTGATTGACCGACAAACAGCCCAGTTACCCATATTGTCTGGCTTGATTTGGCCACCTGGACTATGCAAGCTGCACAACTGATTTGTATAGCTCCTCTGGCTTGACTGATCTGTTTGGCCCATCATGCTTACCAACCTGTTCGATTTGAATCTGAGCCATCCAGCTTGACCAACCCAACCGAACCAACTAGCTTATCTGACCCAACCAACTCAACTTTTCCACTTGGTCTGTCTGTCATGTGTTGCTCATCCAGAATGACTAACCCAATTGGCTCATTTGGGTTGTTTAGTTTGTGTAACTTGGTTAGTCCAGTTGGAATATCTGGATATATTGTTTGAAAGATGAAGTGAATAAGGGATAGGTATTCCTAGAAAAGCTTTGTTGCCCTTTACAAGTAACAAAATACTTTGGTCTATTAGACAAACTATTCTGTCAATTCATCATGTCATTTTCAACTCACTTTTTATGAATGTGATGCTTACCATTGGATAATAGTTTGATATATTATGATAACTCATTCTTATTAATAAAAACATATAAACGATTGTAATGATTTCTTTTTAAACAATTCTAAATCAAGCTAACTTTCTGGATCATCATGGTATACATAGGCATGTTTTGCCTTTAGTGAACATCATTCTTCATGGATTTTGAATTCATGTTTTTCAGTTAAAACAATAAGGACTGATCTGCGTGTAAAGGAAGTTGAGAGAATATGGAAACAACATAGGATGTAACTATGAAGAAGACAGAGCAACTGGTGTTATTTCTTTAATTACATATTTCCCTTGACAAGTACAATAAGCCATTAAGCCTAATGTATATGCTGAGTGCATCTGTGAGAAGAAATAAATAATCTGTAGCTTGATTAGTTGTCCTCATATGAGAAATGAGGTTACCTGTAATTTTGTTTGTCCCTTGGGAAACAGGAAATCAGTAACTTTGGTCTATTAGACTCAAATTATTCTATCAGACAATTAAGTCAACTTTCAGCTCATTTTTCTACTGATGCAGTGCTCCCCATTGGAAAATAGTTTTATCTATCATGAAAATTATATGGCATAGCTGTCGGTCATGGTTCCCTTTCAACTTTTTTTTTTTATGGACTAAAGTTTTTCTGGATCATGTACATAGGCATGTCTCTGCTTTTAGGAAAAGCAATTCATCTAGGAGTTAGTGAAAAGTTTATGTTTTTTCTGGAAGAAGTATAGTGACAGATTTGATCCACATAAAATGTATGTTGAGAACTCAAAGATCACTTTGGGAAACAACACAGTAGACTGAAGAACAGAGAGCATCTTCTGATTTCTAAGATAGAAAAACACTACTGAGAAATAAACATAGTTGCTTGATAATTCTCAATACATATGATTGTTACTACTCCGTTACCTAGACTCTTTGCCAACCCTTGTACTTGTGTTGGTAAGACACAACCTCAGTACGAGGATAACCTATTTGTACATATTTGACTTCATGCTCTTCCTTGCATAGATTCATTTTACTTGTGTTGGTATATCACAACCTCAGTGAGTATATCATATTTGTATAGATCTCTTTGACTTCTTGCAACTCCGCCCATGATGACCGGTCATGGCCGGTCCCAAGCCCGGATAAAGGAGGAGGGTTGCGTTAGGTTGCCAGCCAGCGTCAAACTATGACAAATATTTCATGAATGAATCCATTAAACTATTGTGCTAATGCTAGGTTGTTCCCCGGAAGGAACGCGTTGCAGGGTCCGACTGTAACTTCTCGGCAAGGACCGCTACATCTCCAGAACTCGGGTGTAGTAATAAATATGCAAGAGTTCGCGTTACAGGGTAACGTCTCAGCAAGGACCGCTACATCTCCATGAGAACTTGGGTGTAGTGTTAAATAGACAAGAGTTCTCACACCATAGGTTAGATAAGAACAAATATGATAGGAAAACTAATAATCTAAGATTTGGAACTTGGAACATAGGAACTCTCACTAGTAAATCAATGGAGGTAGTAGATATAATGATTAGGAGAAAAATTAATATTTTGTGTGTACAAGAGACAAAATGGACAGGTGAGAAGGCAAAGATGATAGAGAACACAGGTTTTAAGTTATGGTACACTGGAAAGAGTAAAACAAGAAATGGAGTGGGTATTATTGTAGATAGTTTGTTAAAGGATGAAGTTGTAGGAGTAGTTAGAAAAGGGGATAGAATTATAGCCCTTAAGATAATAGTGGCGAAAGAAACTATGAACATAATTAGCGTATATGCACCACAAGTAGGATTAGATGAAGCTACCAAATCAAGGTTTTGGGAGGACTTAGATGAAATATTACAAAATATTTCACCAAATGAAAGGATTTTAATAGGAGGTGATCTAAATGGACATGTCGGAGTGAAAAATGAGGAATATGAGAGAGTACATGGGAGTTATGGGTTTGGAACGAGGAATGAGGAAGGGAAAACTATATTAGATTTTGCGATAGCATATGACCTTATATTAGCTAATACGTTTTTTAAGAAAAGAGAAGAACACTTAGTCACATTCAAAAGTGGGAATAATAAATCGCAAATTGACTTTCTTATGGTTAGGAAGAAGGATAGAAAGATTTGTAAAGATTGCAAAGTCATCCCTGGAGAAAGCTTAACTACCCAACATAGGGTAGTAGTGTTGGATATACGTCTTAAACATAATATCAATAGAAAGAAAATATATACAATTCCTAGAATTAAGTGGTGGAAGTTAAAGGATGGGAAGCAACATATATTTAAGGAGAAGGTAGAAGTACAAGTATTAGGTGAAATATACGATGACTCTAATACAACATGGGATAAGATGGTATCAAAGTTGAAAATAGTAGCTAAGAGTGTCCTCGGTGAGTCAAAGGAGCATGCACCACTAAGTAAAGAATCTTGGTGGTGGAATTAGAAAGTACAAGAAAAAGTGAAGGAAAAACGAATAGCTTATAAGGAATTATATATTTGTAAGAATGAGGAAAACTTAAAAAAATATACAATAGCCAAGAAAGAAGCTAAGAAAGTGGTGAGTGAAGCAAAAAATGAAACTTTTGAACGGTTATATCAAAAATTGGATACAAAAGAAGGTGAAAGAGACATTTATAGAATAGCTAAAGTGAGAGAAAGAAAAACAAGAGATCTTAGCCAAATAAAATGTATTAAAGGTGAATGTAATAGGGTATAGTGAAGGCTGAGAAATAAAAGAGCTGTGGAAAATTTAGGTGACCAACTTAATCTATGTAATTTAATTAGGCTAGAAAAGCATGAAAATTTTAATTTTATTAGAGAATTCAAACTTTAAAAGTAAAAAAACTTTAAATGAGATGCATAATGGAAAAACGATTGGACCGGATGATATTCCAATAGAGGTATGGAAGTGCTTAGGAAACAAGGTATTGAATGGCTTAAAAAATTATTTAACATGATATTGAAAACGAAAAAATCGATTGGATAAGTACTCTAGTTCCCTTATATAAGAATAAGGGAGACGTACAAAATTATGCAAACTGTAGGGGTATTAAACTAATGAGTCATACTATGAAACTTTGGGAAAAAATAATAGAAAAAAGATTAAGGAAGGAGACCACAGTGACAGAAAATCAATTTGGGTTCATGCCTGGAAGGTCGACAATAGAAGCTATACATCTTCTTAGACAATTAATTGAAAAATATCGGGAGCAAAAACAAGATCTACACATGGTATTCATTGACTTAGAAAAAGCGTATGATAGAGTCCCAAGAGAAATTATATGACGAATTTTAGAAAAGAGAGGTGTTAGCGTAACATATATTGAACTAATTAAGGATATGTATGAGGATGTAACGACCAGAGTAAAGACTTCAGGCTGAAACATTTCCAATAAAGATAGGGTTACATCAAGGATCAGCTCTAAGTCCCTATCTTTTTACACTAATTATGGACGAACTCACTGCGCACATTCAAGACACAGTACCGTGGTGCATGTTGTTTGCAGATGATATTATTTTGGTAGATGAGACACGTGAAGGAGTAAATGCTAAGCTAGAATCTTGGAGGGAAACACTAGAAGGGAAAGGTTTTAAGGTTAGTAGATTAAAGACAGAATATATGGAATTTAAGTTTAGCAATATTAGAAGTAATGAAACAATTGTTAAGATAGGAGAGGACGAGTTGCCTGGAACCGAGCGATTTAAATATTTAGGATCATTTTTACAAAATGATGGAGGGATTGAGAGAGATGTCTTACATAGAATACAAGCAGGATGGGTGAAATGGAGGGGAGCGTCGAGTGTTTTATGTGACCGTAAAGTACCTCTTAAACTTAAAGGTAAGTTCTATAAAATCGCAGTTAGACCTGCTATGTTATATGAAGCTGAATGTTGGGCTATGACTCGAGCAGAAGATGAGAGTTGCAGAGATGAGGATGTTAAGGTGGATGTGTGGGCATACGAAGATGGACAAAATAAGAAATGAGAGCATTAGAGAGAAAGTCGGAGTTGCATCTATTGAGGAAAAGCTCCGAGAGACACGTTTAAGATGGTACGGACATGTGACGACCAATAAATGCTCCAGTTAGGCGATGTGAAACTATGATAAACATGCATATCAAACGAGGAAGAGGAAGACCAAAAAAGACTTGGTTAGCAACAATAAAACAAGATAAAATTTATTTAAATATAGATGATGATATAATAGGAGATAGAGCTCAATGGCGTAAAAGGATTCATACAGCCGACCCCACCTAGTGGGAAAAGGCTTGGTTGTTGTTGTTGTTGTTGTTGTTCTTTGACTTCTTGCTCTTCTTTGATGATATTATGTATTGATAACTAGATTCGTGTTCTTATTGGATACTGTTTGCAGGTCTGAGTAATACATGGTTTCTGTATCAAGTTACCTCGTCTATTTTTCTGAAATAAGCCATATATATCCCTTACCTCGTAATTTTTTCAGTCCATTTTCTACTGGTATGGTGCTTGACCATTGTTAATGATTTGATCTCATGAAATTCATTCTCTATTTAGACACCGATGGATACGAAATTTATTCTCATTTAATTATTATGAAAACTACATGTATCTTAGAATTGTTAACGAAGGGGAGAACCTAAGCCTTGCATACAAGTTTTTTTTTCATTATTTACAGATTCCTCACGAGAAAACTCTTCTTTTTCTTTGTTCTCTTATAAATCTAGTTCAAGATTCAGCTTAGCGTCTCTCATTTGAAAATTGTCTTTGGAATGAGGTGCATGGTTTTGTAAAGCTCAGATAATTCACATGGGACAAGAATGCTTTACAACGGTTAAGTTTTATAATGGATAATATTAACATGGTATGATAGTGTATAATGTAACTTCCACCTACAAAACAAAACCGGTGACGGAATTTGAAATTTGGGGCAGACCAGGTTGCTTAATGATTTTAACATTTTTTTGTAGGTTGGAGTAGGAGATGGTATATCATTTGTAGTTGGAATTTTTTAACTCTGGACTTGAGCTTGTAAATGTTAAGTTTAGATCAGTTTTAGATGAACTTATTTAGTCATGTGGGCATGGTTCTCTAGGGATTTTATAATTGGTGCCTAAGACACTAATTGTTTTGTTAAAGTTGAAATGACAGCGCATATCTGGCCTCACTCTAATGATTCTTCAAGAACAGGTGTGCACGCAGCGATCATGGAAAAGACCATACGGAGTTGGCCTGCTTGTTGCTGGATTAGATGAAACTGGAGCTCACCTCTACTACAACTGCCCCAGTGGAAACTACTTTGAGTACCAGGCATTCGCAATTGGATCCCGCTCACAAGCTGCAAAAACTTTCTTGGAACGCAGATTCGAGTCTTTCAACAACTATTCTCGTGATGAACTGATCAAAGATGCAATTTTTGCCATCAAGGAGACTTTACAAGGAGAGAAGCTGACTAGTGCCATCTGCACGTTAGCTGTTGTTGGAAAAGACGAGGCCTTTCATTTGATTGACCAGAAGATAATTCAGGAACTGATTGATTCAATGGAGATCAAAGAAGATGCTCCTGCTGACCAGGCTCCTGTAACAGATGAGGACGGAAGCACTGGAGCTGCTCCGATGGATATCTGATGAGAGAGAGACTTAAATTCAAAATTCAATGACATGCCTGCAGTTAGTTGATAGTCATGCTTGCACCAACTCTCTAGTGAAATGTTATTCCTAATTTTAAACACATCTGCACCTCGAGAATTTGTTGTGGGTTATATTAAAACTGGTTTGTTTCCCCAGCGATGCTCTGGACGATGTTATGCATTACCCGTAAAATGTCATGTCAGTCGTGTTGATGACTTGATGCTGCATTATTGAGTTTGCGCAAGTAGTGTTGCTTAGAATGAGTTTTTATAGAACATCCGGTAGAAAAGTGGGACCAACGGTCTTTTCTGGGCAAAATTTTCCCAACCCGAGGACTTCCGTTCGGGTCATTTCCGAACTGTTGCAGCAATACTTGTGCATCAATTTGAACACTTAATTTCTTACTCCGACTTAACTATTTATTTCAAAAGCTTGAGGAAATAGATGATAAATCAATGTATATTATGTGCGAGCAATGTTCAACTAAAAGAAAAATAATAAAAACACGTCTTGTCACTTTATTGGCATCTTGACTCGATCAAAAGGCTAAAAAAAAAAAGGCCAATCTTACTGAATCCATTGTACTCACTACAGGGAGACTCCACCTAAAGGCAAAGGAAAAAAAAAACAAATCCTACTGGTATCCATTAAACTCACTACGACCTTTACAGTTGTACATTCATTCATTCATCTTCAAGTGGCAAAAGGCAAGAGAGAAGCACCCTTCCTTATGGCTGGATTTTAAGTTCAACCAATACCACTAATAATATGATATATCCTACTAATTTATTTGCAATCAACGTTCCAAAAGTATAACTCATAGCAAAATTATATGGGCAGACCTCCCATTTAAAACTTGGTTCCCAATCCAAACCATCACTGTTTCAAAAAGACATTGATGTGGACAAGGGTACTTTGAAGCTAGCAAAGGCATTAACAATTTCAATCATTCATATTTCTTCCTATCCCCATGCATTGTATCTAAGCTCCACTTTGAGTTTTATATATAGAATTAACTAGATGTGTGCAATGCTGATCCCTGATCACATTTTGTTCTTTTGCAAATCATCTACAGTTTTTATTTATTGCTGAGGGAAAATATGACCCACAAGAATGAGAATAAAGATGGAAAAACGGATCGAAAACAATAGATTAAAGGTTAAAATAAGTGAGAGTGGATGGAAGCTGGTGGTGTGGTGGGTTACAGGGTGGCCTCAATGTCCACAGCAGTCGGAGACAAAACCACATGAAGAAGAGGGGGAAAGATCTACCAACAATCTCACATCTCCATACTGCCTTTGGTCTCCATTACTTCCCTCTTTATCATGCCCAATGCTCCTACTCTCTAGCCATTTCAGACTAAAGAATAACACTTTGAGCATTACATATTCCTGTGGAGTGGCCTCTTACTACCACTTGACGAAATTTTTAATATTTTTTGGGGAATTCATTTTTCCAGGGGAATCCATTTCTGTATAGCTCAAGTCTCTCTCGCATTAATGAATCCCATGTTCTGTATATATCAAATGTTTCTACGTTTCTATCCTTCCTTATCTCTGAAATAAAATAATCAGTGATTTGATGGAGAAATTAATTAATGAAGATTTTACATGGGCAAAACTCAAAAGCGTCCATAAATACTGACATGAGGGCTTCTTTTCAATTATAATCCAATAAATGAAGTAAACTTTTTGAAATATTCTCTTATCAATTTTTAAGATTTAAGTTGTTATTATTCGAGAGGGTAGAGGCTAACAGTTAGTGCCTATAACGTGTAACAGCTGATTGCTAATTTTTATAATAATATCATTATTTTATGTTGATATTATAAACTCATGATTTCTTTATGTGTTTTGAATATGAGACTTTATTTGTTTCGAGGATTTATTATAGATTTTTATTGGAAATCCTCCTACCATTATTCTCATGGTCCGGATCTCCCCATCTCCTTTGTTAAGGTTTTTCATATGATTCTATTTTGATCATGACTTTGATACTACTTACTAGACTAATGAAACTCATATATCCCCATAATAATACTATCAGATTGTCAACTTTGAATCTCATATTAATGAAGATATTTTGTCTTATAGATTCATGATTGTCTAATTTTAATTGTAATCTCAACACGTTGTTTATTTGATCCCTTCCACACCAAATTGAATGCTCTGAACATTCACTTTTCGCAGACCTGATTTAATTTCCTATGAGGTCCCTGCAGCAGGTAAAAACACCAAGCCAATCGATCAATATTACCTGAACCCATAATGTTCCTTTCCCCTCGAGCATTTATTCTTCGTTGGATTCCCCTTTCCCTCGGATCAGCTGCAGCGTCTCTATCACCCTGTATATCATTTATATTCTATTGAAAAAAGGTTTTTTTTCTTTTCTTTATCTTTCCACTGAAATCACAGAGGGAATCTCTCAGTAACAGTAAAATTGAGTTTTGTTCAAGATTAATCTCTCAGTAACAGTAAATTGAGTTTTATTCGAGATTAGAGGATGCAGCTTTAATCTCTGGGCCTCATGCATGCGCATGCCAATCGCAGTCAGCTTTCTCTACCACACAAAGGTCAAACCTAGAAAGGCTAGAACAGAGAGAGGCTGAGAGGGGGCGATCAAAACTAGTGGTTTTGTGGGATAAGGAAGGAAAAGGGATGCAAGTAGGGCTCATTCAGGGGGTGTTTTGGTTTCCAGGAAGGAGATGAGAATAGAAATAAGAATGGTAAAAATGGAGAATGGAAATGAAGGGATTTCCATTCTCCTATTTTATTAAGTAATAGTCCATTTCTAGGGAATTGAATCCTTAGAGCCCCAACTAATTTCCTAAATTAAGGGTATCTTTAATCGTTAGAGTTTTAAATGAGATATTTTTAAAATTTTAATATGTCACATTAATATTATAAATATTCATTGAAACATTTCAAATCGTTAAAGTTTTGGTTTTTTTTTAAATTCTCTCCGAATATAGTTGCATGACTTTATGCATATTACATCAATTTCAATATAAATTTACTATTCTCTCGACAATTAAAAAAAATCATGTATATATTTTTTTCATTTAATATCTTTATATAATTTTCATTTGATATTTTAATTAATTATAATCTTTAATTTAATTTATTTATAATTAACAATTAATTAATTTATAATTTATAATTTATAATTTATAATTTATAATTTAATATAATTTATCATTTTATTTAATATTTAATTATTTTATAAATTTAACTTAATTATAATCATTTGTAACTCATCTCAAATATATTTATTTTTAAAAAAAAAAATATATAATTTTGATTATTACTAATTATTTATAAACTGAAACATTATAATTAGCTCATCAAATAATTTATTTTAAGTTATTTAAAAAGATCAATCATGTATATTAATTATTGACTCCATCTTCCCAAAAAAAATAAAAATAAATAAGTTTAAAAATTCAAACATGCTCTTGAATTAAAAATTTCAAACCACATCTATACAATTATAAAAAAAAATTTAATGAGATTTTTAAATTTTACACACCTTTAATAAATCTTAAATTGGTGATGCTCTCAAAACTAATTTTCTTGGGTCGTGATTATATTTCTCTGCCAGGAATTCCGACGCTTTGACTGTTTCAATGGTTAATTTTCGTCCGTATTTTACTGTTTCGATGATTTGAAGTTCTTTAGACTTCTCGGTTGGTTTTTGTTAAGAATTCTAAATCACTTTAAAAAATCAATATATTTCAATAAATCTCTCAATCACTTTGGACAATGATTTTCATTAACACCGTGATTTCTTAGAACTCTAGTTTAAAAAAAAAATAGACTTTTAAAATTTTAAATAGTATAAAACTATAAATCAATCCATGAATTTTGTTCACTGATTAATATCTGAAAGCCCTATTATCGTATCTAAATTCAACTAGTATATTTTTTAAAATATCTTTAATAAATATACATATTGCAATGAATTTTTAAATAAATAAAGTAAAAATTTAAAGAAAAAGGGAAGTGTTATAATAGATGATCCTATCCGAAAACTTAAGGTGGAGCGCTAGGTTGGTGGCTACGATGTTTCGTAGATGAAGACCTCTGGATTGAATCGAGGGCCCTTGGATAATGTGCTAAGCTCCCTGCACACACTCAAAAAAGTCAATAAAATGTCAGTGTCAAAAATCAAGGAAGGGATTCCTGACGAAAATCATTTGACGCTCAAGTTAGTGTATATCTCGAGCAGGAAGTAGAACAGTATAAATGAATAGCAGGATGCACGCATAGTACAATATATAAAGTGTGTGTATCTTGCCATCGAATAGGGATGGCAATGGGACGGGGCGAGGACAGGTTTGTCATCCCCATCCCCGCCCACGAATTTCATCCCCGTCCATATCTCCACTTTTTCGAGTTGGGAATCCCCGAATCCGAACCATCGGGGATCAAATCCCCATCCTTGCCCCCATCCCCAAATTAATTTTATATTATTATTTTATTATTAATATTGATATAAAAAATATAATAATAATAATATTAAATATTAAGATTAATATTATTATTATTATTTTCGGGGTGGGTTCGGAGATGGAGACAATATTCCTATACCCACCTCGAACCCGTCCTCATCTTCGAATAAATAGGGAATCCCCGTCCCCATTTCGGGTTTTCCTCGCGGGGTCCAAATCCGCGGAGAAAATTGTCATCCCTACCATCGAAGATGACCTCGTTTATATATTACCTCTATGACCTTCGCAATCATAAGATGACAGAGAATGTCATGTGTCAGAAGTTGTTGAGCAACAAAGTATATGCATCCTGGGAGAAGTATAACCCCAGTCTAAGAAATCTTCTGTTATACATGTGTACCTTTTTTATTATTGACATTATCAATGAGACGATTGAAAGAATATGTTGTCATAATAGGTTGGCTAAAGGGAAGCATAAAGGAATATCCTCTGATAAATAATTATTATTCTCTGACAGATTGTTAGGATTCTCTAATTATGTTGCTCTTTGGATATATCTCAGTCGGGAGTTAACCTTATTGGCTGCCCATTGTAGCGAAGGATGAATGGAATCTTGATTTTGGTGCTCTGAGTGAAATCTCGTCCTGTCTTAATTAAGACCGCTTGAATATATGTTGTGACTTTAGAGATCTGAACGCTAGCTCAAATATATATTGTGACTCAGGAGATCTAAGTGAAAGAGTATCCAATCGTTAGGGACGTTAGAATATGTTGTGATTTTAGATATCTGTGACTCTGGAAATCTGAGTGAAATATCATCTTATCATTAGAGATGTCTAAATATTTGTTATGATTTTGGATGAAATCATAAAAATGGATCCCTTGAGCCTGAACGACCTTATGATTGTTCCGCTGTATACAAGATTATTTGTCTTTTGGGAAAGGGAAACTAAGTCCCAAGGGATTAAACTAACCTTTCGATTGAACGTCTTTCCAATTGAGGACTAGTTCCCATTCACTACAATAACATTTTGAACTATTTAGATTCAGTCGAATTATTAAGACCTATCTAACTACACTTAGGATTGAGATACTCGTTGCTCATGTAAAATCGATCCTGGCCGTCTTTGAAGTACTAGATAAAAGATTAAGCTCTGTCTAAGAATGACTCTTTAACCATTATTTTTTTACTTGGATTTTTATCTCATCTTAACTTTACCGTTCACGTCAGTCTGAGATTTTCATTTAACATCCTATATCAATAAAAATACGGCTCTACTTCTGAAATTATAAAAATTAATATGAAATGGATAATACTTAAATTTCCGTCCACGAACTCACACGACAGCCGACATGCCCTGGCATGCATGTCAAATCCTGAAACCGGCACAGACTTTTATATTTACAAGTTTTACTGTTACTCTGACCACGTGCAGTGAGAGGGCTAGATGCCGCTCGCAGCCATGCTTCAAATCAACTCTACCTCTAGATCGTTCGAGGTCTTAAAGATTTTCTTCCTGTTAGATCCACGTCGACCCGCTGAGGCGGCAGAGCAGTTGGTCGTGGAGCTGCCACGGCGGCACGCGTCCATGTGGATATGGGTCCTTTCTCTCCTCTATCCGGCTTGGATCTACGAGACACGCCCACGTGTCGGTCATGTCGGGGCAGGCCCCTACCTTATCGAGGGTGGAACATAGCCTCGCTCGCTCGCTTTCTTTCCTTCTTATCCTCTCTCTCTCACTGGCAACAACTGGATCGATCTTTCACCTTTATCTCCTCTCGTTCGATCCGTTTTTCTTCTTCCGTCGGCTATATATGCCCGCACAAGGCCGTGACGGACAGAATCGTTTCAGAGAATTAGCAATCATCGTCGTCGATCGTCGTCGTCATGCAGTGTCTGCAACAGGCTCCGGTCTCCGATCTCTCTGTTTTGGAAAGGCAAAGATTGCACTTCGATTGGCAGCAGCAGGAACAGCCAAGCCGCCATTCTTATGATGCCGATCTCTGCGTGCGGAGTCTGAACTCCTTCACCTGCTTCAGCAATGGCCTGCCCGATCTCGCTCAGTACTCGATGCCTGTCGCTTCGAATTTTGAGGAAGCAGGCGTCGCGGTAAGCAATTGCAACCCCAAAAGGAGGAGGGCGGAGAGCTCTCCCAAGTCAAAGGTAATTATTAATAACTCCCCCAAAACAGAGACTGCGCGCATTCTACTCCAAGATCAAGAACATCTTTGCTCTGTGATCTATAAGCAGGACGAAAGTAACTGCAAGAGAGGGAAACAAGAAACAGGAGGAGGAGGAGGAGGGAGATCAGAGTCCAGACAGCAAAACAATAGAAAAGAGGCGTCAGGAGACACCTCAAGTTATAAGAACGAGGAGCATCCGAAGGCCGATTACATTCATGTTCGAGCTCGCCGTGGCCAGGCCACCGACAGCCATAGCTTAGCCGAGAGAGTACGTGAATTAAACTCCAATTCAGCGCCCCCGGCGCCCTTCAATTCTCATGTGCCTTCTCTTCATCTCTTAATTTTGATCAGGTGAGGAGGGAAAGGATCAGCCAAAGGATGAAGTACCTCCAGGAATTGGTGCCGGGATGCAGTAAGATCACCGGAAAAGCCGGCATGCTCGACGAGATCATCAACTACGTGCAGTCTCTCCAAAGACAAGTCGAGGTACTCGTTCATCTACATATATATATATATATATTTATTCTTCTTGCACATCGATCGACAAATCCTCAAATAGGCAGCCTTAATTTTGAGCAGTTCCTGTCAATGAAACTCGCCGCCGTGAATCCACTGGCGGCGGACAACAACTACTCAAACTGCAGCATGGGCATCTCATCCGAGCCAATGGAGCAGCCATTCCTTCACTTCAACTCCTTACAAGCCCATCCCTGCTCGGGGCTGGACATGTACATGGATTCTTCTTCGGATCTAGTGCCTGATGGATCCTCCTTCGTCTCATGCAGCGCTCTCAATGTAATTAATTAAGCACCTCGTCCATCAATTCCAAGCAGTAACTAAGTTAATTAGGAATTAGCTTTCAGCTGGCTAATGAGTGAAGTATGTTGCAGAGCTTGTACGGGGTAGAATTCCAGCTGGGGAGAGGGACAGCAGCCTTTCCATTTCAATCATTTCAAGGTAAAGAAAGATTCTATGGATCGTGATGCATGGTTTTACGTATCCAACACAAAAAGAACAAGAAGAAAACAATTGCTGTCGCATGCATGGATCATAATAATATGATCTCTGGTCCCCCGAAGGAGCTAGTGTGAAATTTTAACTCATATCATTGAACTTACGCCTGCAATTTCTCGCAGGGAATCTCTTGCCTAACAATCTCAAGATGGAGATATGATTATATTGGTTGAGATGTGAATCATTGGAGGGAGTCGAGTATTGTTCCTCATGCTGATCGGCTAGCACATTTGCTGGGGATGTATTCATTATTAGTTGCTCGTGTGTATCATATATTGACTGCCATCTCGTTACCTCTAAATAGAATTAGTTTTTTTCATTGATGATTATGTCTTTTTCCTCCATAATTTCCCCTCATTAATTTCTCGCCATTTAAAGTAAGTAAATAATGTGGTACCTCGTGAATGTCCCATGCCATCAAGGGGGAGTTCAACGGGAATTTAAATAGGTAAACGCATAGTTGGGATTCCACAAAAATGATGAAATCCTCTTGCGAGTTTCGACGCCTCCACCATTACAATCACATACACTTACACACTGAGCCAGTCCCGGGAATATACTTCACAGTCTTGTCTACCATGAAGATTTTTATAATTTGGGCAAATTAATAAACCAGGTAGTTAAAATTATTGAATACCCAAATATAAGTTTAAAATTATTAAATCATGTACCAATTGTATTTTTATCCCTCCGCATTAATTCACTCTCACCTACCCCAATTAAGTGTAGTAGTCGGATTTGGGATACTATTATGTTGATGAACAGTGTCAAATTGATTACTACATTTTAGATATCGATTAAAAAATTTGATTTGTGTTCGAAAAATTATTTCTTTTAATATGGCGTATGGAAATGATGTTCGAGGATGGATGTAAAAGAGTTCAGAATGACATGAAATCAAGTCATATGTGTTTTTATAGTTCTCATTATTATATTTATGTTCTCAAATATCATTTTCATATGTTATATTGAGTGCACGACAACATTAATCAGATTTTTTTTAATCAATTGTTAGATTTTTTTTAATCGATTACTATTGTGTATCAATCGATTCGAGACATTAATGTGTTGATGAATAGTATATGAATCGATTGTTATATTATAGCAATAGATTGGGATAGACACAAGTGAATGTGAAGGGGCAAAAGCGGAATTAGAATACGTGATTTGATAATTTTAAAATTATTTACCTATGTGATTTAGATATTTAACAACTTTAACTATATGGTTCACTAATTTGTTGTTATAATTTTTATGATAATTCATCCCAGGGCGCACTTAAAATTGAAGAATTCTTAAAACAATGTATTTAATTTTGAAATTTCTCAAAAAAACATAGTTATTTCTCATTTTATCCTTCCTGTCCATCACTTAAAGAACAAGTAATATTGTATTTCAAAAATTAAAATAATTGTGGTGCTAATTTTTATTTATTTTAGAATTTATACGGTATGAAAGTGATGTTGATTTTTAAAATACAATACCGTTGTATTCATTCAATATTACAGTAATATTATTTTTTAAATATAGCATGTTATCGGGAAACATAAAATGAAAAATAAATACATTAAAAATTGAAAAGTTTGGTGCAATTTATAAGAATTTCATAACTTTATAAACTTTAAATGCGCTCATATATAAATCAATTGCCGATTTCAAAGATCCCTATCAAATCGTACAAAATCGAAATCGAGTCGTGTTCAGTCCAGTAATTAACAAAGGGGCATGCCTGTGTTTAATATACAACCTCTTTTAGCTACTTAATTAATCACTATCAATGCGTGTCCTTCTCCCTTACTCGGTCCCCGTGCATGGAACGATCAGTAGCTTTCCATGCAGATGCCCACAGCCTTTTCTTTCTTTCTTTCTTTCTTTCTCCTCAGGCCTCTCCTCTGCTGCTGTGTCATCTGTCTTCTGTATCTTATTAATTAGCGTAGAGACGCTGAGAGGAGCCTGCAAACTACTAATTGAATTATTGTTTGATCAATCGCCACTTTTTATTGTTTTTTTCCTTATATTTTGGGAATTTTAGTATGGTCCTACAGTTAATAGTTAGGCCTGTTGGGTCTTTACAAATAATTGAGATTTTGGAGCCTGCGCCAATTGGTGGGATTACTTAATAGCTATCTAAATAGGTCAGATCAACTCAATTATGGAGACAGTGCTTGTGACATTAGAAAGGGACTTTGCGAGAGAAAAGGGTGACAATGTTGAAAGATGTGCATGCACGTTGGGGATCCTCGACTCCCAAAATGCCTTTTTTTAAAAAAATTGTTTATCGAGATTGGGAGTATTTGATCGAGAAAAAAATGCGATGAAGCCTTGGGCTTCACTGGCACAAAAATTCTGTGAGAAAAAAAAAAGTTTGTTGGGCTCCAAATGCAAAGTAAGTTCCTTGGAAGTTGCACACAGATGACTGAGTCCAAATTTCGTCTGCAAATGCAGGAGGCCTCAAAGAGGCACTGTGAAGAACTTTAGCATGCAAACAACATTCAGCACATTACCTCCGGGACTATCGAACACTGAAACGGCGTTTCATTATTATCTAAATATATATAATTTGATTCGTAACTAAAATATATTTTATAATATTTTTTTTTTCCAAATAGAATATATAACTAAATAATGATGGTATGTCATGAGCACTTTTCGATTTATTCTAACGTCTGATAGAAAATTTTTATAGGATCAATCTGATCATCCAAATTTAACGATAAATTTTATTTGGTATCTAATAAATTTGAGATATTGGATTGTTGGCTGTCCGAAGGATTAGTCATTCTCAAGGGCCAGATAACATATGCTAGTTAAAAATAAATATAAAAAACATTCAGTATGATGTTTTTTTTTTAAGACTAATGCGAGGTTAAACGGATAGATGAATTTCTTAAATAATGAGAATTTAATTTTCGCATAGCATAAATAAATATCTATAATATTTTAATCATCAGTCGTACTTAGACCGTGTGCTTCTCAAATTTATCCGATACGGTCGATACAAAATTTCTACGGAGCCGAATTGATGGATAGAAATACCCCGACATTCATTGTTTCTTTTGTATTCAGCATTTTGTTAAACAGGTTGTGAAGATTTATTTTATCATTTTTGTAGCTTCGAAGAATTCTATGATTCTTTATATTTTCAGCAAATTTTTAATTCCAAATTGCATTTGGGGATTTTAAATATTCAATGGTTAATTGGTTATATCAAAAAAAGGCAAACATAAAGACAGCTTTTTTTTTTTTTAATTGAAATCAGTTTTAAAAAAAGCAATTTTTTTCTTTTATTGGCCAAGAGCGTGCATATTATATTTTAAAAACTATCTATATATGATATTTTTATAATAGCTACAACATCATACCTATACGATTATAACAATTGCAATCCTATAATATTATGATTCTATAGTTATTGCAACTATAATTGAATATCTATTATAATATAATATCGGTTAGAATTAATTAGAAATATGCTATATATGTTGTAGCATAATATGATTATTAGTATTAGGGCCATAGCCAAGTAGGGATAAGGGACTGTGACTGTCCCCTAAGAAATAATACTATATCTTATTGTCATTTGAATCGGTTGATGCACTACCGTTTGTCATTAGAAAATTGAATTTACTACATATTTAGAAAGTCCTCTATCGAAACTATCCATTGGGTTTAATTTTATAATAAAATATCATTATTTGAAATGTTAAATATTACAAAAAAAAAAAAAAAAAAAACTCGGTGAAACTCTCGTCATGCGGGGTCCCGGGGAAGTATCTATTATATGCAATCTTACTCTGCTTTTTTGCAAAACGTTGTTTCTAGGATTTGAATTCGTAACCTTTTTGATCATATAACAATAACTTTACCGTTGTCCCAAGTCTCCCCTTCATTTGAAATATTAAGTATTGAATTTTAAAAATAAAATATATAATAATAAATAGATGAATTAATCGTAGAACATGGAGTGAAGACGCTAAATTAAAATTGGATCAGATTCAAACTAAATTCAATGAGTAGACACGAATATAAAGATTATGTTGGTTCAAACTAACACAAGTAATTTTTTATTTGGTTCGGACCCTTCGACGACTCCTACTCTAAGATCAACACTCGTTGAATGCTTTCGTTGGACAATCATTATCAGTTCGAAAATGAGTTACAAAAATTCGAGTACAAGAACTGAAATATAAATGTTACCGATAAATAGAAAGGAAATTTGAAGTCTTCGTTTTTCGAACTTCGGAGCAGTCGTTCGGTATCGTCGCAGCCTTTTCAGAGTAGTGCACGAATATAAAAGTCGTAGCAGATGATTGTCTGAAGCTGCTGTTTGAAGGCCTTTATATAGACTCATTTTGGGTGTCTGGAACCCCTGATCTCGACACCTAGATCGTTGCTAACTGTTGGAAACCCCAAGCTTGTTTAGATGTGATCAACAAGTTAAGTTAGGTCCTGTGGTGTTTTAACCTTGTGTCTAATGTTAGGAGCTTAGGAGCACAAGGAGTTGAGCAAAAGACACAGCTAGTGAAAAGGACAATACGGGAGAGAGCTGACGGGCTCTGTGCGTCTGAGGGACGAGGTGCTGCGGAAGAGTACTCGGGCGGACGAGAAGGAAGCGCGCAGCGTTTCCGAGGGGTGAGAAGCCGGAGCGGAAGGTTGCTCGAGAAGGCCGAAATTGGGTTCGGGTGAGCTTTATTTCAGTTGGCTGAAATCACCCAAGCGAGCGGAGCCGAAGCGGAAGACCCGGACCGAGGCGAGCAGCACCGGAGTAGAGGGTCCGGATCAAAAGTCAACTAAGTTGACTTTAGTGGTCTGGGCGCCTGAAACCCAATTTTGATTGGATCGCGTTTGACCGTGATCTGTTGCGAAGGGGATAAAACTTTATCCCCCTTCTAGGCGCCTGGAACCCCTCGGGCGCCCTGACCAAGGCTATAAATACAACCTTGTCTAGAAACTTTTCAACAGAACAAGAATTAATAATACAACACTTGTGAGCTTTCATTTCTAGTTTAGCTTCTCTTTTCTCACTTTCACTGCTGTAAGAGGCTTCTCCGCCTGAAGGAGATCTTTTTAGTGTGCGATTCATTTCTTGGATTAACAACCTCCCCAGTTGTAACCAATTCAAGTCTGTGAGCCTCTTCTTTTAGTTTATTGCTTTCAATTTTATGCAAGTGTTAAAGTTATAAGTTCGAGAAGGGTATTTTGTGTTTGTATTTTTTTAGGGCTATTCAACTCCCCTTCTAGTTGACCAACGCGACCCAACAAGTGATATCAAAGCCAGGACGCTTCAGGAGGACTAACCGTCGATCGAAGCACCGAATTAATGGTCGGACCAAGCATATACTCGCCGAAGTTCGAAGGGGAATTCGCTAGCTGAAAAAAAGCGAATGCAGGTATTTTTTAAAATCAACTTTGAATTACTTTTAATAATGAAGTTCGATTTTGTAGCACCTGAAGGTAAGGAGGAATACCAATGGGCGAAAAAGGAGCAGGTCGACTATGCAGCAAACGGCAAAACAGAGTTTCATCTGCTAAGCGTCCTTCCGCCACAAGAAGTCAACCAGATCGACACATACAACTCAGCAAAGGTACTTTGAGAGAGGTTCCTTGAGCTACACGAAGGGACGTTCGAAGCCAAGCTCGCGAGACGGGATTTACTCTGTAACCAGCTCACCAACCTACAATTTGGAGAGGATGAAACCATTGCACATCTCCACTCGAGGATTAAGAAGCTCATCACCGGACTCTCAAATCTTGGAGAAAAGATAAATAACTGAGATTCGCTAAGGTACGCTCTTAATGCCTTCCCTAGGAGCACAAAATGGGCATCACTAGTAGATGCTTTTTATATATCTAAGGACTTAGAAACTATTTCCTTAGAAGAATTATTTTCCACATTTGAATTGCATGAATCGAGATGTGCAGGTACGAAGGAGACGAAGCACAACTGTTGGTGCAATATCCCTTAGGTCAAGGTTGACTGGTTTGACCAAGCTTGAGTTTTGGTCATAGTTTCGATGTTAGGCAATACATGTAGACACATGGACAATGCAGGTGCAGTTGTTCATATGGGGAGATTCTGATCAGGGACTGATCAGTGTGAATGAAGAAGAGTCAAGCAGGTATACCTGACTGGAAGGAAACCCTGGCGAGTGAAGCCAGGTGAAAGTCCTAGTGAGTGAAGCTAGGCAGATGGAAATCCTGGTGAGTGAAGCCAGGTGAAAGTCCTAGTGAGTGAAGCTAGGCATGTGGAAAATCCTAGTGAGTGAAGCTAGGTGAAAGCCCTGGTGAGTGAAGCTAGGCAGATGGAAATCCTGGTGAGTGAAGCCAGGTGAAAGTCCTAGTGAGTTAAGCTAGGCAGATGGAAATCCTGGTGAGTGAAGCCAGGTGAAAGTCCTTGTGAGTGAAACTAGGCAGATGGAAATCTTGGTGAGTGAAGCCAGGTGAAAGTCCTAGTGAGTGAAGCTAGGTGAAAGCCCTGGTGAGTGAAGCCAGGCAAGGGAAAATCCAGATGGATCAAGGATGATCAGATATCTGGTGTTGGGAAGTTCTGGCAGGTCAAGGGAGTGACCAGATGCTAGGCATGATGGACCAACAGGTCAAGGTTGACCGGATGTTGGTTTGAGAGGCTTGGGACTTGGTTTTGGGCAAAAAACCAAGAGCTGGATCGATCAGTGGATCGATCCAGGCCTTTCCTAGCGAACAGAGAGTCTCTGAATCGATCAGCCGATCGATCCAGAGGTCCCAATCGATCAGCCGATCGATTGGGACGCTGCTACTTCGCACGATAAGCGCTGGATCGATCCGTGGATCGATCCAGGCATTTTTCCAGAGCACAGAGGCGCTCTGGATCGATCCGTGAATCCATCCAAAGCCTCTCCGATCGATTGGGAGTTTTCGAATCGATCGGGATCCGACCGTTGCGTCGTATTTGAGCTGCAGGCAGGCGTCTCCTTCAGCACTTCTTCACCGATTCATTTCACATCTTCACCAACTCCTCCACAGCTCTTCTCAAGCTCGAGATCGCCAGTTCTTAAAGGTTCTTGGAGGTTCTTCCAAGTCAAGAAACGGATCAAAGCAAGGAGAAGAAACTAGGGTTAGGGCTTTTGCACTCATTGTAAGCTTGTGAGCTTGTATTTCATTACCTTTCCCTTTCTTCTTGTATTGAGTCTTGTAGGGCTTCTCCGCCCTTGGTAGTTACCATAAAGGAGAGTTTTATTAGTGGAGGGTGTGTGTGTAGGTGTGGATCCTTGAACTAGTCACCTTTTGTGAGGTGGATACCAAGTAAACCAACCGTGTTAGCGTTGTGTGATTTGTTTCTGTATTTTCCGCTGCGCATCACTTTGAAGAAACAAGCAACGAAGCACGACGAGCGAACGCGAAGCTATTCACCCCCCCTCTAGCTACTTTTCGGTCCTAACAAGTGGTATCAGAGCAAAGTTGCTCTTCACCGGAATCACCGCCGGAAGGGGCAAACATAACAAGCAATGCTAGAGGGTGAAGAAATTGGAGCAAATTCATCAAAGTCAAAGAATTCAAGAAACTCAACTTCAAGATGCAATTCCAAGATGAACTTGGATTTGATACAAGGGTGACTCCACCATACACATCCACAAGCTTCGATTCTTGGAGATCAAGAATTGAAAACTTCTTGATGATGGAGATAGAGCAATGGTTTGCTCTAATGGAAGGTTTTAAGGCTCCAAGGAATTCAAAGGGCAATGTTCTCAAAAGGAGCAAATGGAGCCAAGAAAGATGTGAGGCCAATGACAAAGTGACCAAGTTTTTGGTCAATCTATTGCCGAGCAACATCTTGGAGAAAATTGGAGAAGTTGAAGATGCCAAAGAGCTATGGAGCAAATTGGAAAAGGCTCATGAGATCCCCTCCACTGTACCTAACCAAGAAGAATCCAAAGAGGGTGACTCATTGGAGCAAGATCAGGAGGAGGACTCCGAAGTTGAGAGATGCTCAACTTCCGAAGAAGAGGAAATCCAAGAAGCTTCATTCTCAAGGGAGTGTAATCAAAAGAGCAAGGAAGGAGCATATTCCTTGTTTCATGTACAAGAGGATGAAGAAGAAGGTGAAGCCTCCACCTCTAGGATTGAGGGGGAGCAACTCTTGGTGACACCGGATCAAGAAGAAGGAGAATCCTCCACATCCGGGTCAAGAGAAGAAGAGGATGAAGAAGCTTCCACCTCCACAAGTCAAGATAAATCAATTGGAGGGCAATCGATTTCGGATCAAGAGGAAGCCTCTACATTCATATCAAATGGAGGAGCAAGTGCCACCCCTACACAAGAAGGTATAAATAGTTCAATTTATAATAAGAATCATATTATATGTTTTGAATGTAGGGAACATGGGCACTACAAAAGCAAGTGTCCTAAATTGGCCAAGAAGAAGGACCAAGTGGCACCTAAGGGCAAGGAGAAGCCAAAGGAGACCATCCCCGGAACAAAGAAGAGCAAGGAGCACATTGTGTGCTTCTCTTGCAATCAAAAGGGGCATTACCGGAGTCAATGCCCTAAGGGGAAGAAGATGGTCAAGGCTCAAGGAGGAAGCTCAAGTCAAGGGGGAGCCCCTAAGGTAAAAAAGAAGGTAACTTTTATTGAGCCTACTCCTTTACATTATGGTAAAAAGCATGCTAGTTCTAACTTATATCATTTTAATGCTATTTACCATAAGAATAGAGAGCATGGTAAAATTAAGGAAAATAATGTAGCTTACCATGCTAAAATTACCACACCTAGGATTAGGAAGGTAGATAAAAATCTAGGCAATCACACTAAGGACCTTAGCTACAAGCCTAGAAATAAAAATGCTCATAAATTTAATGGAAAACCAAAAACTAAGGACTTAGTGATAGAAAATCAAGTCTTGAGGTCAAGGCTTGATAAAATGGAAAATACCCTAAAAAGGATGGAAAATATCCTAAAAGGGCAAAATGAGCATAGCCTAGGTCTAGGAGCACAAAGGTCATCTAATGGCCATAGGGGTTTGGGATACAAACCAAAGGCTAAGAAAGATGTAATCTCTTACCATAGGGTTCTATATAGTTATGGAACCAACCCTAGGTCTAGTGGTTAAGCCAAAAATACAAGGGAAGTTATCCCTAAGAGTATTTTTGCAACAAATGTGACTAAGACTTCTAAGAAGTCTAAGAAAGTCACAAAGAATGTTACAAGGGAAGCAATCCCTAGAGTTGACCTAGAAAAAGTGACCAAGATTTTCAAGAAGCCAAACAAGGTCACTAGGAAGGTATCTAGGGAAGTTATCCCTAGAATACCTACAGCATCCAAGGAGCACCAATAGGTTTTGGGTTCCTAGGAGCATTTTCTCTATCCTATAGATGGGTTAGAGAGTGTCAACTCTGAGAAGAAGGGTAGTTAACCCAACTTTGAAGAAATTGACACTCAAGGAGCATTTTCAAGGTTATTATTAACCTTTGAAAATGAAGTGGATTTATGTTTACTCTTGGGAAGAGTAAAATGTGTCACAATTTGATAAATTGGATGATATTTTAAGTGACACAAATTGGGAAAATCATAAGAACTACCAAGTTGGGATTTTGGTATGTTCTTAGGAAATTTAAGGTCAATCTAAGCCTTAATTTAAAATGCTACTATTGTGGAAGAACGAAATATGCCAACATTTGAGGAATAAGCTTAATTTCAATTGGCATAAGTTAATCAAGAGAACTAGAAATGCAAATTTAGGCTTTGGCATTTTCTTGGAGCATTTAGAGGGCAATCTAGGTTTAACATTTTAAGTTAAAACAAGTGGAAATAGCTAAGTGGTTAAGGATACTTAGATAAGAAATCTAGGTATATTTTATTTATGCTAAACCTTGCCATGATTGTTTGCCCATCATATGCCATGACATCATGTCTATTTTTGCATTCATATTTTATTATGAAAAATCCAAAAATACCATGTCATGACATTCATACATCATGTAGTTATAGGACATTTTCTTTTGAAAAATTATTTTCTTTTGATGTATGCCATAACATAATCATGCATTAAGTTTAATTCCTTGTAATTAAGGACAAATGACATTTAACAACACTTATTAACAAGTGACATTCTAGGTGGATGTCTAATATCTCTAAAATGCCTAGATAGATATGCATGATCCCTAGAATAGGGCAAAACCAAAATCTCATATCTCACAAGGACTATAAGGTGGCTTGTATGTGTTTTAGTGCACATTAGATACAAGTGAGATGTTAGGAAGGTGAACAAAACTCAAGATGTTGATTTAGTGCATTATTTTGAGTTTTAGGTTCATCAAAACACATAGTTATGTGTTTTCCCATCATTGGGAAAGCTAATGTACAAGTCATGTGCATTAAGTCCAAGGAACATGGTGGGATATTGGTTTGGAAAATGTTTTTTTAAAAAAAAAACAATTTTGGAAAACCTTGGTGAAAGCTATCTTTTGATAGTAATCATCATTGAATAGTTAGACACAAACTTGAAGACAACACTAAAGTTTTTGTAAGTTTTCAAGTTTGTGTCAATCTTTGAAAAACATGAAGTATTTTCATGGAAAACTATTTTTCCATGATAATATATGCTCTAAACAATGTCTACACAAATTTTCACGATTTTTAGAATTTTGTAGAATTTTCTAGGGGTTTCTGAAGTTGACTGAAATTGAATTTCAGCAACTTTCAGACCTCAATCGATCACCCGATCGATTGAAGGGTCTTAATCGATCGGGCGATCGATTGAGAGCAGGCTTTCTGCGAATAGAAGCCTCCTGGATCGATCCAGCCCTCCTGAATCAATCAGTGGATCGATTCAACAAGGTTCAATCGATTGGAACCCAACTCCAATCGATCCAAGTTGCTGATTTTGGCTGGGAAGGCCTGATTTCAGCATTTTGAACCTATGTTAGTTTAGGTAACCATTCCAAACCCCTCAAAATACATGTGTATACATAAAAAGGGTGTTTTCGTGTTGAAAACAAGGATGAATTGGTTAAGGAAGACTATATTGAAGTCTAGGGTGAGGTTTGTTTAAAATTTTGAATATTTGAACCTCAAAGCTACTAAATTTGGGTTTCCTAAAGGATTAGGGATTCCAAGTCATTGTTGGTGCAATGACAGAAGTTACCACCATGTCTTTAGGGGGAGGGACTCTTTAAAGGCATGAAAATTATTTTTCATGAACCTTGGAAGGTGGTTAACCTTCCGTTAAGTGGATAATGCTCAAGGATGGACATTTGCCTACATTGAGGAAGAATGTAGGGTTAAGGATAAATGAAGGGTATGAGACCTTC
Source organism: Zingiber officinale (assembly GCF_018446385.1). NCBI lineage: Eukaryota > Viridiplantae > Streptophyta > Magnoliopsida > Zingiberales > Zingiberaceae > Zingiber > Zingiber officinale. The sequence goes on from NC_055996.1 coordinate 85,437,232, forward strand.
ATTTGGGTCATTAGACAATGTTAATGCTCCAGAGCGAGCATTATTTGAAAATGAAGGGAATGAGTCCTTCATTATCGTGTTGGTCACAACGAGTGAAGTTGTGAACAACGATGAACAACTCTTCAGGGGGAGAGTTTTCAACAATGGGGTATTTTTTGAAGTGTGCCCAAAATTGAGGCACGGGTTGATGTGTGCTCAAAGATGGGTTGATGTGTGCCAATAGGGGGAGAATGTGTGGTTTAAGTTAGGCCTTCATTACCTATGGGGGAGGTCATAGGGGGAGAATGAAGGGAACCAACATTCATACTTTGGCATGAATGGAGTTAAGGCTATGGGATTAGCTTAACTTAGAATGGTCCAAACTTAAAGGTATTGTCAAACATCAAAAAGGGGGAGATTGTTGGTGCAATATCCCTTAGGTCAAGGTTGACTGGTTTGACCAAGCTTGAGTCTTGGTCATAGTTTCGATGTTTGACAATACATGTAGACACATGGACAATGCAGGTGCAGTTGTTCATATGGGGAGATTCTGATCAGGGACTGATCAGTGTGAATGAAGAAGAGTCAAGTAGGTATACCTGACTGGAAGGAAACCCTGATGAGTGAAGTCAGGTGAAAGTCCTAGTGAGTGAAGCTAGGCAGATGGAAATCCTGATGAGTGAAGCCAGGTGAAAGTCCTAGTGAGTGAAGCTAGGCAGGTGGAAAATCCTAGTGAGTAAAGCTAGGTGAAAGCCCTGGTGAGTGAAGCCAGGCAAGGGAAAATCCAGATGGATCAAGGATGATCGGATATCTGGTGTTGGGAAGTTCTGGCAGGTCAAGGGAGTGACCAGATGCTAGGCATGATGGACCAACAGGTCAAGGTTGACCGGATGTTGGTTTGAGAGGCTTGGAACTTGGTTTTGGGCAAAAAACCAAGAGCTGGATCGATCAGTGGATCGATCCAGGCCTTTCCTAACGAACAGAGAGCCTCTGAATCGATCAGTCGATCGATCCAAAGGTTCCAATTGTTGGAGTGTATACTGAGAGCCTAAGCTTTGTAAACATTCATTATGAATAAAGAATCACATTTGGTCTAATTATCTACATTTGTTTGTAGTTGTTCATTTAATTTATATTGTAGATAACATAGTATGTGGTGTCACATACAGAAGATGATGTTATCAGTACCTTATAAATTATAAACAGTAGCTCACGACCAGAATGGAAAGGAACAAACCATTAGAAGGTCGTAGTGTAATTAGGTATTAGTTTATCTTGACTATATAATTACACTAGTACACTCAGAGTGTATTGAGTAGGACCATTTGAGGTCGTTTCTTTTATACTGACTTTGTAAAGGAACAAAGACCTCAGTTGTTATGGAAGTGTGTGCTCTTAATCCTAATATAATAACAAGCACATATGTTTGATATTTATTTCTTTAATTTATCAATGGGTGAGATTTAGTTCGATGAATCAATAAACCCGATAAGTTGGGAAATGGTATCACTTATAGTGTGTGTTGTTGATTATAGAAGGAAACTGTGTCCTAGTGATGCTAGGTTGATAATGTCCTCAAGAGGAGCTCATAAAGATTGTCATGTTAAACCCTGCAGGTGGACTTAGTCCGACATGATAATAAGGTTGAGTGGTACTACTCTTGGACTTAGATATTAATTAAATGAGTTGTCAGTAACTCACTTAATTAGTGGACATTCGATATCTTAAACACAGGGAGACTAACACACTCATAATAAGAAGGAGCCCAAAAATGTAATTTGGGATTGGTGCGGTAGTTCAATGATAGTTCTCTAGTGGAATGAATTATCATTGATAAAATTAAGTTGTGTGTTCGGGGCGAACATGGGATACTTAATTTTATCGGGAGACCAAAACCAATTCCTCCTCTCATCCCTATCGTAGCCTCTTATTTATAGAGTACTATACCCACATATACCCACCTTCTATACCCACCTAAAGGGGGCCGGCCAAGCTAGCTTGGGAACCAAGCTAGGGCGGCCTAAGCTGGTTTAGGGTGGCCGGCCCTAGCGAACCCAAGCTAGTAGGGCCGACCATAATTAAATTAAAAAGAAATTTAATTTTAGATTTTATTATTATGTGGAAGATATATTTTAAAGAGAATTAAAATTAAAATATCTCTCTTGTAAAAGTTTTACAAAAGATTAAAGAAAGAGATTAGATCTCTTTCCTTATTTGTAGATTGGAGAGTTTTTTATTTTCTCTTTAAAATTATTCACATGTTAATAAAATTAAAATTATAGATATTTCCTTTTATTAACCATGAAGAGATTTTTAAAGAGAAATTTTATTTTTTAAAATTTCTGGAAACAAATAAGGAAAGTTTTAATTGTTGATTAAAACTTGTCCAATTTGTTTCCTCTTGATGTGGCCGGCCATCATTGTTTAATTGGGGAAATATTATTTTATTTTTTTCAATTAAATCATGTCAAGGAAATTAAGGAAAATTTGTTGTAATTAAATTTCCTAATTTACCTAGGCCAAGGAATATAAAAGAAGGGGTGAGGGTGCCTTCACAAGACACAAGATCTATTATTCCTCTCCCTCTTTTGCTCTTTGGTGTGGCCGGCCATCATCTCCTTCTCTTCCTCTTGTGGTGGCCGAACCTCTCCCTCTCCCTTGGAGTTCTTGTGGTGGTCGGATACTACTCGGAGAAGAAGAAGAAGAAGGAGAGAAAGCTAGCATCTCTTGGAGCTTGGTTAGTATTTTGTTTTTCCTCCTTGGTGAAGTTTCCCTTTGTGGCCGAACCTTGCTTGGAGGAGAAGAAGGTGGTTGGTGGTTTCTCATCTTGGAAGATCGTTGCCCACACAACGTCCGAGGTTAGAAGAGGAATACAGTAGAAGATCAAGAGGTTTTTCTACAAGGTATAACTAGTAATTTCTATTTCCGCATCATGCTAGTTATTTATGGAAATAATACCAAATACAAGAGGCTTACGTTCTAGTATTTCGAATATGGTTTTTCGAAGTTGTGTTCTTTTGTTTCTTTCTTTTCCTTGTGATTTGATTATTCTCTTTGGTTAACCTAAAGTTATTTTAGGAAATTAAATATTAGCTTTCTATTAAAGGTTTTGTCTAGTCGGTGGTGGTTGCTCCCATATCCAAGAAGGCCATGTGCCTCGCCACGTCAGTACTGGGAACCTTTTATGGAAATTGATATTTAATGGAATTAATAACTTAAGGAGACTTGGGTCGAACGTGTTAAGTTCCGCAGGAGATCCAAGTCAAAACCTAAAAGAATAAATAGATTAAGTTTTGGATCAAACGTGTTAAGTTCCGCAGGAGATCCAAAATTTAATTTAAAAGAACACATGGTAGCTAGGAAAAGGTTCAGACCTTTGTACAAAATTTTTGTACAGTGGAACCTATAGGCTTTCCGAGTAGCAACCAACACCAATCGATCAGCCGATCGATTGGGACGCTGCTACTTCGCACGATAAGCACTGGATCGATCCGTGGATCGATCCAGGCATTTTTCCAGAGCACAGAGGCGCTCTGGATCGATCCGTGAATCGATCCAAAGCCTCCACGATCGATTGGGAGTTTTCAAATCGATCGGGATCCGACCGTTGCGTCGTATTTGAGCTGCAGGCAAGCGTCTCCTTCAGCACTTCTTCACCGATTCATTTCACATCTTCACCAGCTCCTCCACAGCTCTTCTCAAGCTCGAGATCGCCAGTTCTTGAAGGTTCTTGGAGGTTCTTCCAAGTCAAGAGGCGGATCAAAGCAAGGAGAAGAAACTAGGGTTAGGGCTTTTGCACTCATTGTAAGCTTGTGAGCTTGTATTTCATTACCTTTCCCTTTCTTCTTGTATTGAGTCTTGTAGGGCTTCTCCGCCCTTGGTAGTTACCATAAAGGAGAGTTTTATTAGTGGAGGGTGTGTGTGTAGGTGTGGATCCTTGGACTAGTCACTTCTTGTGAGGTGGAGACCAAGTAAATCAACCATGTTAGCGTTGTGTGATTTGTTTCTGTATTTTCCGCTGCGCATCACTTTGAAGAAACAAGCAACGAAGCACGACGAGCGAACGTGAAGCTATTCACCCCCCCCCTCTAGCTACTTTTCGGTCCTAACAACAACGTCGTCCTCAAAGCATCAAGAGACAAACCTGAGTCAGAGTCTTCTCTCAACGATGAGGAACTGGTAATGATGGTAAGACGCTTTAAGAAATTATGTAAATCTAGAAAAACTAATCATCCGCAGGGTAGAAAGAAAAGGACGATCTGATACTACCACTACAATGAAGAAGGGCATGTCAAGGACAATTGACCCAAGCTAAGAAACAAGGACAAAAGAAAGAAGTCTGTCCAACCGAATAAATTCATGACACTAAAAGCGACGTGGGACGATACGTCGTCCGAACCGGAAGTCGAGGCTTTTTCCGGACTTGCATTAATGGCAAGTCATCAAGATGAGGACTACGATTCAAGCTCGTCCGAAATGAGCATCGAGAGCATCGATGAAGGGGGAGTACGTCGAAAGAAAGCAACAGTTCAAGGGGAGACACGAATAATGAGATCGATAAGATAAATCAGGTATAATCTCTTCCTCTAGATAAATTATTTAAGTTCGTTAAATTATTAACTAAAGATTGCTTCAAATTTGAAAAATAGATTAAAAATTTAAAATTAATTCTAACTAAATCTTGATCATTTGAAGAGTTAGACAAAGTAAAATTAGAAAATGGAAATTTGAAAATACAAGTAGATAACTTGAAAAATCATACATGTTAATCAAATACAAGCTTTAGAAAATTTACTAATTTAAATTGGTAATCTAGATATCACAAGGGACAAATTAGGAATATTTCAAAGAAATATGTCCCTAAGAAATTCTTAGTTAATCCAGTTGGCTGGAACCTATATTGGGTTCCAAAGTCTTGTTTAATCTAAAACTTTGAATTAGACTTAGCGCTTTTCAGTGAAAAAATTAAACATTAAATTTCTGTATGAGACTGTCTAGAAAGTGGTTGTTGCTCCAATAACCAAGAAGGCCTAGTGTTTCGCTACTGCCTGGAAGCCAAGTATTGAAATAAAAAGTTTAATTGACTAACTGAAAAAGCATTAAATTGAAATTAAACATTGCTTTAAACGGTTACTCAATTCGTTTGTAAATTCTCAAAAATATCTATGCTTGCAAAGATTTTGAAAAAAAAATCTATAATATTTTTCTTGCAAAATTGTTTAAACTTAGATTTTTTTTTTCTGATTGAATTTTTTTTTTACTTAGAATTTTTTTTGAAATAAGTTTCAATTTTTTTTTCTCTTTTTGTGCTTTCACTGCTGTAAGAGGCTTCTCTGTCTGAAGGAGATCTTTTTAGTGTGTGATTCATTTCTTGGATTAACAACCTCCCCGGTTGTAACCAATTCAAGTCTGTGAGCCTCTTCTTTTAGTTTATTACTTTTAATTTTATGCAAGTGTTTAAGTTAGAAGTTCGAGAAGGGTATTTTGTGTTTGTGTTTTTTTAGGGCTATTCAACTCCCCTTCTAACCGGCCAACGTGGCCCAACACTAACGTGGCGATCTCTCGTTAAAATATGATACGTCAAGTTTATCCACCTACGGGCGTCTAGACCCCCTCTGGGCGCCTAGACCCCCTCTGGGCGCCTAGACCCCCTCCGGGTGCTTGGACCGTTGACATGGATTCGACCAGTTGTCGCACTCCAACTCAGCTTCTAGTTAACATTCTGGTCCAGACGCCTAGACCAACTCCGGGCGCCCGGACTACCCAAGTGCCTAGTTAGGGCGCCCGGGCAAAGCTGGTCCGGGCGCTCAGACACTCTCTTTTAGCAACTTTTCCTTACAATAAGGAGTTAATTCAGACAACAAAAATATGTTTATCTTGTAAGATAAAGTTAGCACATTACAATAAGATAGTAGTAATTAAGTCCAGTCTCCTCAAGACCAAGATCTAGTCAAGGTTTTAGCTTAGGTATGCACCTAAGCTAGACCGACGCCTATAGTTTCCTCAACTGGGAACGCGTCTTCACTGGGTCTCTCCTCCAGTCGCTTACCTTTTACTTACCAACTGCAGTCGTTTGATTTGTCTTTGACCCACCAAGTCTTCCGGCCAGTTGTCAGGTCCTATGAATTCAACAAGACTTTTCGCCAGATATTAGGTCCTACGGACCTATCTGGACTTAACACTAGTTATCGGGTCATACGGATTTAGCCAGATTTTGCATAAACTTTCGTGTCCCGCGGATCTGTACGATCAAAAAGAATTTAGATATCTCCACAATGGTATGATAGGCCTCATGCAAATGGAGATATATTTTTCTTATGATATTTCCCATGCGTTTTCAACGTGTGGCTATGTTTGCAACCTTGCAACCCTAACAATCCCCCCTCAAACAAAGGACCACATGATCCCCCTCAAGGATCGGGTCACTCTTGACCTGTTCAGGTTCTCCCCTACTTTGTTTAGGGTTTCACCATGTTCAAGTTCTCCCCTACTTTGTTTAAGGTTTTACCCACATGGTTCAATCTTGGATCATGACTCTGATTCATGTTTCTTCTGGCGGTTAGTCTGATGAAGCGCAACCTCTCTTTGATACCAATTGTAGGATCGAAACGAATTTAGATATCTCCAGAATTGTATGATATTGCCCACTTTGGATCTAAGTGGCCATGGTTTTGCTCTTGGGCTCTACCCAAAAAACCTCATGTCAATGGAGATATCTTTTTCTTATAAACCCATGATATTTCTTATGTGTTTTCAATGTGGAACTATGTTTGGAATCTTGCAACCCCAATATGACCTAGTTAGATTTCAGCCTGGTGTCAGGTATTTCATGTAACGACCCAATTTTCCCTATTTCAAGTTCTAAAAGTCCATAAAAATATTTGGAAATACTTTTAAAATATTCTAGAGATTTTTAGGAATTTTTAGAGTATTTTTATGTAATTTTTGGAGGTCGTTTAGTAGGGTTACAAAAAGAAAGAAGTTTTAAAAAAATAACGTTGAAGGTGAGATTCGAACCCACGACCTCGGGTCGGACTGACCCAACCGGACACGACCCAACCAGCTGAGATACACGGTTTTGTTAACCTTATATGGAGTGAATAATATTTAAGCAGTAGTTAGTGAATAGAGAATAAATAGGAAGAAAAAAATAGTTGCAGCCGAGACTCGAACCTGCGAGCCGCGCTTTAAGCAAAACACAGCCAACCAACTGTGCCAGCGAGTTTTGTTAATTAAGGAAAGAACGGATTATATTTAAGGTATAGTTAGTAATAGAAAACCTAGTTATAAAGGGATTAAGTTTTCCCTTTCTCGCCGAAAACCCTATTCGCCCTTTCTTTCTCTCGCGACGGCGCGCGACGGTCTCGGGCGGAAACGCAGCAAGGTTAGGGTTCTTCCTCCGGCGGCCGGCGAGGGGTTTTTCCGAGAATCCTTCTCATCCTCGTGATCTCCCCGACGTGGAGAGCCCGTGGACGCGTAGAAGGTGCTGTGATTTCGAGTCTCGCCGAATCCTAGCAACCCTTTTCTTCGGTTGTAAGTCCAAGAACGCTCGGTGAGTTGCTTCTCACCTGCAGTAGGAGTAGTTCCGATTCGTTTGGTGTTTTCTTGTTTGTTCGAGTTTTACTGGGAAGCATGATCAGGGATTTTGTTTTCTGCCGAGAGGGTTAAGGAAGATGAAGAGGTTTTTGTTTGGATTAGATTTTTGGATTTAGCTTATTCCTGATTTCGAGTTAACCTGTGAAGTTTGATGGTTAAGGTTTGCTGCCGTGTACCTTAAAAAGCTTGACAAAATCCTTCTGTGAACCTTAATCTGTGAAGAGTCCTTCTGTTAGACTTAACAAAAGCTTAATACAAAATTAATGATCTCTAATCTATAAAGAACCATCTGTATTTGCCATGTGGTGTAGTTTTCTGTGGTTTCGGGTTGCTTGTAGTAGTTGCTGCTATGATCATTAAATCCGAATTTGCTAGGTTGATTATGGGATCATTTTATTGTTGAGTAAATCAGATTTGGGTTTGTGTCATGCAATGGGTGTAGATCACTCTTATTTGGGAGTGCTGTTGGTTTTCTTTTAATGGCTTGGTTTCCTTGCTTAAGTTTTGAACAACATTAGGATAGTTTGGAATTAAAGGAGTAGTTTAAGGAATTATTTTGCATTGAATTATGTTTTGGTTCCTTATATGTTCTAATGTTCATGCATCAATTTTTGATAGCAGCAGCATTCTTTTTAGTAGATAACAATATTAAAGCCTTAATCAGAGTTTAAAGAGGTTGATGAGATGGTGATACTGTGCTCAGAATGCTTATGTTTCCTTTACAAGTTTTATCAGTTTTGGGTTGGTTTTAATAAGCAATGAACATAAGATAGCTTGATTAAATTTTGAGCATGTAGTTAGTTTTCTTTATTGATGTTAGATTTAAGTTTGAACAGCCTTATAGTTAGCATTTCAGATAGAGATTTCCTGATTTAGATTTCTTTGTTATGCTGCCATGAGCCTCAATTTTAGTTTTCTGTTAAGCATTAAGTGCAGATTTTTATAAGTATAACATGCAGATTTTTGATAAGTATTGCATGCAGAACCCCAATCTTAGAACAGATTTTTATTAAGCTTAATATGCAGAATTTTATTAAGCATTGGTGTGTAGATTTTATTAATCATTAGTGTGCAGATTTTTATTAAGTATTAGTGCAGATTTCTGTTGAGCATTAATATTGCAGAATTTTATTAGCATAGTATGCAGATTTTTGGTTTAAGCATTTCAAAGTTAGAATTTGCTTAAACATTTCAGTTTCTTTTAAAAGAAGTATTCTTTTAGAAGTATTAACAAGTATAAGAAAGCTAAAGAAAAGAAAGAAAAGGCCAAGGCCTTAAGTAGATCCTAAAGTCGAGACTTTAGGGATTTTGGCACACAAGGTGCTTAAATAAATGCCAAGGCATTTTATTATAAGAAGTATTTAAAGATAAAAAGTATTTTACTTTTAAAGGGCATGTACCGGACACAAGGTCCAAGGGATGGGCTCCAAGTTGCCCCTAGGCACAAGGCCTAGAAGTATCTTAGTAGTTTCGGGATTAGCTACCTCGATTCTTATTAAGAATGCGCGCAAAGTGGTACAATGCCGGGCCCAAGAGAAGTTGATTATTATTTTGAAGTATAAAAGTAAAAGTTTTTGGAAACAAATGAAACAAACATCAAATATGTTTAGAATTAGAAAGTTTAGCTTCTTGTTATTTGAAGCATGCAGTATCAGTTTTCATTTGCTTCCTTATGAGTTTATTTTAGCATGACTATATGTCCTATCATTCAGTTGATTTCTTGCTATTAGATTATTTAGCATGATTAGCTTTATTTGCCTTTCAGCATGCAGTTATAGTTTTATTCTTGTACAACATGAGTAGCTTTACATGTTAGCTTTTCAGTTAGTATGATTCTTTTATTGGATTATGAGCATGATTAGCTATACATGTTTAGTATTTCAGTTAGTATGATTCCTTTATTGGATTATGAGCATGATTAGCTATACATGTTTAGTATTCCAGATAGTATGATTCCTTTACTATTTATGAGCATGAGTAGCTTTACATGTTAGCATTCAGTTTTAGCATGTTTTTATTTATATACATGCATATCGAGTTTTTGTGAGTAGATAGCGCTCACTAAGCTTTATGCTTATAGACTGCACTTCCTCCTACTGCAGATAAAGGAAAGGAAAAGATTTAGCAAGGAAGGCGACAAGGTGGTGGTGATGAAGGTGTGTGATGACTGGACTATGGAGAGATCCAGAGTTTGCTAGCATATGTTCAGGATTTACCTGTTTAGAGTCTCAGTTTATGTTCTAGTTCTCTTTAAATGTTATTATGAGTTGAGATTGTAATTAAGTTTATTCCGCACTTGTAGTTGGGTCCTATTGTTGGAGTGATATAGTTGTTTGCTATTGTTAGAGTAGTTCCTTCTTTTTATTTGAGTTATTATACTGCGTGGTCGTGTGATTATATGTTCCAGCCGCCTGTGGCTGAGTATACACCGTTTGTATTGTTGATTTGGTCACCGGTACAGGGGAGATTCTGTCGAAATTTTTCGGTAGGGTTTTCCTAGAGATTTTTAATTATACCGGTTAAGTAGAGTTAGTAGTTAAGTAACGGTCACTCTTAGAGAGTAGTAGTAGTAGTAAGAAGGGTGGTCGTTACATTTCAGATCCGTCAACTCTTGCACACTAGGTTAATCAATTAGATTATAAATACTCTAACTTTAATACACTTGTCATTTATCAAAACCTAAGTTAAATCATTAGTACAACTTGCACCAATAGATTAGTTAAGTTATAAAGGTTTAAACGATCGAGTTCAATCGATTTAAAATGAATTAAGGTATATTTTTGAAGAAGAAAAAAACCTTTTCTTTTTTTTCTCTTTTCTCCCAACTCACATATCCAGCACCACCGTATGCCACCGGCGTGTCATCGCTTATTTGTCTCTTTTATTTTTTTTTTGTCATCATCTTTCGCATTTCCTTCTTCTCCTTTACTTTTCCCAATAGAACCTTTTTTCCTTCACTTTTCCCAATGGTAACTTTTTTCTTCTTCTCTTTTCAAGCGCGAGACCTTTTTATTTTTCTCCTTTATCTTCTCCAACAAGTAAAAAACGTAGTACCAGCTGTTGTCCTCTTTCCAGCAATAAGAGCAGTTATCAACCCTTGCATCTTCTTCATCTTCTCGTGTTTTCTAGGATTTTATTGATATCACAAGAATAGTCATATTTGTCTTTCTCTCTGTGTCGTTGCTAAGCTCATCGAAACAAGTCGAGGTTGCTACCAAACTTTGCTTCTTCTTCCTTATCTTATTTTCTCTATTTTTCTCAAGCGCAACGGTCTTTCTTTGATCTTTTCCAGCGAATAACCCTTTACAAGTAGTTTTTTTTCCTCTTCATCCAACTACAAAAAGAGTCTTAAGTTTTTCCTTTCTTCCTTCATATTTCATTAATTGAAGAAGAATTGTAAACTATACATTTTATTTTTATTACATTGCTAGTTTTTTCATTAATTGAAGAAGAATTGTATACTATACATTTTATTTTTATTACATTGCTAGTTTGGATGATTAGAACATAATGAGATATCATATATAAGAATATTAAATAGTATAAGGAAGCAACATCATAAATATTTTTTTGACTTTGAGTTATAGAGAACCCAGAGCTAAATATTTTATATTGTATTAATTTTTTAAATTTTTTTATTAAATTTATCCCCTCTAGTTGAAATTTAGAGTTACTATTGATGTAGATCAAAGTTGAATGGTATATATTATGGCAACCATAAACTATAATTACTATAACATAATTGATATGTATTGATTATACTTAAAGTATTATTATAATGTTATAATAATTATAAATCTATAATTGCTATAACAACACAAACAAATAAAGATAATTTTCGAAAATAAAAATGTATCCACTCACGAGACGAGTCATTCTTTTGATAATAAATAAAATGGAATTTTTTTTGACAATTTCAAAATATATATATATATATATATATATATATATATATATATATATATATATTATTTTTACCCCTTAGAAAATGTATTTTAAAGAACATTTTAAAGGCATTTCGAATTTGGAAAAGGTAATTATGATTAGGGTAATGCTAAATGATCAAAATCTGACCAGCTAGAATCAATACATGCAAGTGTACATATGGGTATTTTAGTAATATCATATGTGTACATTAATTACATGCATGTACATGCATGCATTCTAATTGGAAGATAAAAAATTCTAGCTGGCCAAATTCTGGCCAACAAGAATTACCGTTATGATTATCTAGGAAATATGATTCATGTCTCTTGATTTTCCCTGAATTTGTTAATCTTGGCTTGAGGATTTTTAAATAAGTGAATGTTGAGATATTAAGGGCATCTCCAATGCAAGCTTTTTAAAAGGTTTGTAAAAATAAAAAAGCTCAACAAAAAAGCTCTAATGAGTGGAGAGATAAGGTTTGAGGTTTTTATTTTAAGAGCAGGTTTGATATATCAAACCTGTTTTTTTCTCTTGGGGATGGAGCTACCCATCATTGAGAAATAATAGTGCATGTTGACTTCTTTTTAAATAATTAAAAAATATTTTTTAAATTATAAATTAAATATTAAATAAAAATGAGAAATTATAAATTATAAATTAAATTATAAATTATAAGTTCATTAATTTATTAATTAAAAATTACAAATAAATTAAATTAAAGATGAGAATTAAATAAATTATTAAGTAAAAATTATATAGAGATATTAAATGAAAAAAGTAATAAATAAAGATGTGTGATTTTTAATGTAGGACCCATAAAAAAATTGCAATGGAGGTGTTTTGATTGTGGAAAGAATAGTTGGTTTTTTCTCAATTGATGTGGCGTTGATGTGACATATTGAAAATTACAAAAAAAAAACTTATAGAGAGGTTTAACAATAGGAGATGTGCTAAGTGAGTGGCGGATTTTCCTCGATAAATGTTAAATAGTGAATCTCAAAAGCAATTAAGTTGACCATTCATTCATTTCGTGAGATGCATAAACGAGCCTATTCAAATAGTATTTAATCAGGCGAGAACCTTGACATTCATTGAGTTTTACCATTCATTTAAAGTTGCTTGCTTTAACAAACATCAAAAATATATTACATCCACGCTTGATATGATTAACATTTGATCGTAGACACTCACTCTCATCTGATACAAAGAAGCGAAATAGTTACGAGAAGATGAATACATCGATATAATTAATACCTCCATCAACAACCATTCATTCATTCACATGCCGGCTTATTGTCGAAGCTCGTCAAGCAGATAGCAAATGCTTGGAAGGCGGAGAGCGGGTACTGATAATCCATGGTGAAAATGTCCTTCCCTATCTTCCCAAACTGAAGAATAACCTTTTCTTGCTCCGCCGGGGAGATGCTGCATGAAGGATTCGCAGCTGCAACAAGCTGAAAGTTCTTGACAGAAGCCACAGTCACTCGTCCTCTGAAGTTCAAGCACCAGCACTGAAGTTGTTCGTGCCATCTAGGCGCCTTGTTTTTCAGAACGAGCGGCTCCCCGTCGGAAAACTCCGTCACCGGTTCCTTGCCCTTCGTGGCCGGTGCTCCGGAGGGTTGCTCATCGACGGCGTGAGTGAAACTGCGGGGTGCCGGCACACTTCCGCCTTCCTGAATGGAAGAGAGGGGAATCGAGTGCATGGCGCACTGGATTCTTCTCGGACCTCGAGTTCGGAGGAGATTGAGCTCATACGAAATGGTGGCTATATTGTAGTTGCCGGCGGGCACTCGAGGTGAAACTTGCTTGCAATTGATCCTTCGGTTGGATGAACGATTACGCGAAGAAATTGCAGCATCGTATGGAGGTTGGCTGTCGTAGACCGTAAACTTGGTTCCTAGAAAATTTGATCTGGTTGAGATCGAGAAGACTATTAGAGAACAAAAACAGGAAGGAAAATGTAATGAATTCTGAAGCGTAGAGTATCGCTTGCCTCGCTTTGCCACTGTAGGTGCTGCTAGCTCGCGAGAAATCATCAGCGGTGAGCGAGATCACGAAGTCAGTGCTAGTTGCCCTTCTGATCTTGCGAGCAGCAAGCAACATCTTGTCGTTCTGCATCCGCAGTGCTGTGATTATCAAAGATCGCGACTAACTTCAGCAATAGATCTAAAAGTTTCTGCAAACTGAATGTAAACAAACAGCGACTGCAAACTGGAGAAAGAAATTTGCTTACATGGGCTCAGACCGAGGTATAACCGGAAGGTTGATGTTGCTCGATCCCTTCTCATGAAGCACTGAATGGGATAATCTCGTGGCGCAGGCTGTTTTTGAGATCGACAATGGAAGAATTGAAGAGCAAGAAATATGCGGCAGAATCATCACGAAGAGAAGCGAAGAGGAGGCAACCTGCTTTAGGGAGATGGGGAAGGTGATCCGGCCGCAATGCTCAGGGGATTTGACAACTTCCTTGGTGATGCTCCGCCAGAGACGGCACACGGCGGCGCATCCCACCACATTCCTTCTCGCCGGCCACGAGACTTCACTCCCCTCGACCCGCCTGATGACGTCCAAGAGGAGCTCCGGAGGTAGATTCGCCCACCTTTCCTGCGGCTGCTCCAGATTCGGCGGGTGTTGCCACGGAGTACGCTGGGAACAGCCTCCGCTGTGCGCGATCGTCTTCGATTCGGTGGTTCCTCCTCCGCGCCAGCCTCTCTTGGGCACGCTTCCAGGGCCGTCTCTCTTCTCCTTCAGCTCGCGGACGAGGCTCTTAAACGGCATCGCTCAGATCCAAGGGTGGTATGAGGGTTTGTAGCTTACAAGGTTTGGTTATGTAGATTTACTATATCGGAGAAGAGCGCTAGGGTTTGATTCAAGGAGACATGCTACCGATGTCTCCATCGCCGCCTTCTCTCTAAGAACCTGAGGGAGAACAAGAAGAAACTCAATAAAAATTGGGCGAAACCAAGATTTGGCTTGCTACCCCTGATCCGACGGAAGCGAATCGAATCAGAGGCGGAGATCTCCGAGCTCGAAAGCAGAATCAAGAACCACTCACCAAAAGACCATCCTCCCTCCGCTTTTTGTTCCTCCGGGATGGGGAAAAAAAACCTAGCAAGAGAAGAAGATACGAGATTCTTCATTCCTCCACCAAAAGTCGAGAAACTTTACAAAATTCCAAGAAATGAGGGGGAAAAATCAAATACAAACCTCGCGTTCTTCAACCTCTGCCGATCCTCAAATCGGGCGTCTCGATCCTGTAACCGATCAAAGCGAAACAAAACATCGGCGGAGAAGCATTCCCTCCTACAAGATGCGGTAAGAAATTCTTCCTCCCCCCAAAGCTCCGAGCTTTATCTTCCTATCAGCTATATATAACTCATCCACACTGCTCTCGTGTTGCATTATTGTACCAATAAACGACAATAGAAAGATGGCCTCCAGAAGGGTTCGCGCCTGCTTGAGGACGCATAGAACAATACTAACTTAGAAAAGAAGAAGGAGAAGATCGCAATTCGATGAACACAAACTTCTTCTCCTCGTTGCGTTGCAATTGTTCTCTACCCTTTTTCCAAGCTTAAGAATGGACGTCGATGTCTGCCGGAAGCCAACCGCTGTCGCTGTTACGCTCCTACTTCCTCAAGTTTTTACAGGTACAGATCGTAGTGAGAAATTGGGAGGAAAAAACAAAAAAACACAAAAATCTAAGAACAATGTTTATCCTGAATTCTCCGCAACAAATTTAATAATGTGGATGGACCTTAAAAAGTGGACGATGCGGCTCATACACTCATCCCATCCCTCGTGTGGCTGTCGACTGAGCAGACCATGCCTGCTCACATGCTGCTCCCTAGCTGTCTGCTTAATGATGGGAAAGCACGCCTACCGATCAGTGACTTACGTTGAAGACAAGGGACCGTGAAGAAGCTTTTTGCTGTATTAAGGTGCTATGAAAACAAGCAGTTTCTTTAAAATATTCATCTTATTTAAAATTTAAATTATATTGGGCTGAAAAAAAATTCCACTTGAAGTAGATTAATCAGTCGGCTTGAGTGGATAGAGTCAATAGTAGATAGTAGAGATCCATAGCATCCCTTTGATCCATACAGAGCACCAAATAGAGATATATTGGGTCATGGATGTGTGATTGACAGCACCAAATTAACCCAATTGATACTGAGAGGTTACTATTAATTCAGGTTGAAAAAGAGAAAAAAAAATTAAGACAGCAATTGATAGGCAGCATTTAAAATTATTAAATTATTAAAAAATATATTTAATTTTCAATTTTTTTAAAAATAGTTATTTTAAATCCTAAAATCAATATTAGTGTGGTGTTAAATTTTGAAATATAATATCACAATCCTCAATCCTCAGGGCCATGGTTTAATAGTAAGTGCGTGAAATAAGATTATAGTAGTCAGATTAAAACTCAACGAAGGATTTCACTATTTCTATTTATGTGGACCACGTCCAAACACTTGTCATTTGAAAATTTCTCACTGTATATCTCTCCCCTTGCGGGCGGTTTAGGGGCTACTGATTCCATATTTTTTTTAAAAAAAATGATAATTTAGAAAAAGGCGCACTTAAAAATCTGAATTTATCAAAAAACGTATATATTTACTAAACAGCGTACTTTTTTAAAAGCATTTCCTATTTTATCCTCGTGATAATTTAACTTTTTCTATTATTTTTCTATTCTTCATTATATTTCTCTCACTTCTCTCTCCTCTGTCGGCAGAATATAGGAATAACATTAGTCAATCTTTAATCACATTTTAATACATTTGAAGAAGCCAAAATAAATAATGGACACCAGATTTGGAATCCTTGCAATTTTAGAAATCCACAGGAACTTAAATGGGTGCAATCCGAACTTTCTAGGTCGATCAGTGGGTTTCGGTCAAAACCATGGACCTAGAGTTCTCCGATTTCAGTTCCCATGGATTTCTAAAATTACAAGGAGTTCAAATATGGTGTACATTATTTATTTTGCTTTTATAGATGTTAACAAGCAAAATCAAAGAATCGGTAAAGCCCGTTGGTGATTTGAGTCCATATCGGGCCCAATGTGGGTTTTTCCGATTATTTGATTTGCTTAACATCTATAAAAACTAAAATAAATAATGGATATCATATTTGAACTCCTTGCATTTAGAAATCATAAAAGCGAAATGGGTGATCGGACTCTGGTCCATGGGTTTGGCCAAAACTCACCGATCGATCTAAAGCTCGATGCCCCATTTCAGTTCTATAATTTCTAAATTACAAGTGAAAATATGGTGTCATTATTATTTTACACTCTAGTGGTGAACAGGAGGTTTTGAAAACCCTAAATCTCTCTTTCTTTTTTTTCCTTTTTTGTTTAGGATGATGAATATCATGCCCACGTTGGCCTGATATCTCTTCATATCAGGCCCATGTTGGGCCGATATGAGAAATATGGAGATACAAAAAAAAAATAAAGAGATTTAGGGTTTTCAAACCCTCTGGTCCAAAATAAATAATGGACACCATATTTTCACTCCTTGTAATTTTAGAATTCATAGAAATGAATGGATACTATCGAGACTTTAGGTCGATCGGTGAGTTTGGTCAAACCCACCGATGAGAGCTCCGATGACCCATTTCGGTTCTATGGTTTAAAATTACAAGGAGTTCAAATATGTGTCCATTATTTATTTTGGCTTTATAGATGTTAATAAGTAAAATCAAAGAATCGGCAAAAGGATGTCATATCGCACACGTGGCCTGATACAGCATCGTATCAGGCCACGTTGGGCCTGATTTGAGTCTATATCAGGCCCAATGTGGGCTTTTTTGCCGATTCTTTGATTTTTACTTGTTAACATATATAAAAAGCCAAAATGAATAATGGACACCATATTTGAACTCCTTGCAATTTTAGAAATCCATAGAAACTGAAATGGGTGAAATCGGAGCTCTCTAGATCCATCAGTGGGTTTTGACCGAAACCCACTGATCGATCTAGAAGGCTCCGATTACACCCATTTCAGTTTATATAAATTTCTAAAATTACAAGGAGTGAAAATATGATGTCCATTATTATTTTTGGCACTCCTAGTGGTGGACCAGAGGTTTTGAAAACCCTAAATATCTCTTTATTTCTTTTTATTTTTTTATTTTTTGTTGTTACTAGGCTTGATATCTCTCATATCAGGCCCACATTGGGCCTGATATGGGGAGATATCAGGCCCAACGTGGGCATGATATCTCTTCATATCAAGCCTAAACAAAAACAAAGGAAAAAAAGAAAAAAAGAGAGATTTAGGGTTTTTCAAAACCTCTGGTCTACCACTAGGAGTGTCAAAAATAATAATGGACACCATACTTTCACTCCTTGTAATTTTAGAAATTCATAGAAACTGAAATGGGTGCAATCGGAACTTTCTAGATCGATCAGTGAGTTTTGGTCAAAACCCACTAATGGACCTAGAGAGCTCCGATTGCACCCATTTCAGTTTCTATGGATTTCTAAAATTGCAAGGAGTTCAAATATGGTGTTCATTATTTATTTTGACTTTTTATATATGTTAACAAGCAAAAATCATAGAATCGGTAAAAAAGCCCACATTGGGCCTGATATAAACTCAAATCAGGCCCAACGTGGGCCTGATATGATTCCATATCAGGCCCAACGTGGGCCTGATATGATTCCATATCAGGCCCAACGTGGGCTTTTATGTCGATTCTTTGATTTTGCTTGTTAACATCTATAAAAAGCCAAAATAAATAATGGACACCATATTTGAACTCCTAAAATTTTAGAAATCCATGGAAGCTGAAATGGGTCAATCGGAGCTCAGGTCCATCAGTGGGTTTGACCGAAACCCACCGATCGACCTAGAAAGCTCCATGAATTTCTAAAATTACAAGGAGTGAAAATATGACGTCCATTATTATTTTTTGGCACTCCTAGTGGTGGACCAGAGGTTTTGAAAATCCTAAATCTCTCTTTATTTTTATTTTTTTATTTTTTTTATTTTTTGTTGTATCTAGGCATTGGGCCTGATATGAAGAGATATCATGCCTAAACAAAAAAAAAAAAAAAAAAAAAGGAGAGATTTAGGGTTTTTCAAAACCTCTGGTCCATCATTAGGAGTGCCAAAAATAATAATGGACATCATATTTTCACTTCTTGTAATTTTAGAAATTCATAGAAACTGAAATTGGTGCAATCGGAGCTTTCTAGATTGATCAGTGAGTTTCAGTCAAAACCCACTGATGGACCTAGAGAGCTCCGATTGCACCCATTTCAGTTTCTATGGATTTCTAAAATTGCAAGGAGTTCAAATATGGTGTCCATTATTTATTTTGGCTTTTTATAGATGTTAACAAGCAAAATCAAAGAATCGGCAAAAAAACCCACATTGGGCCTGATATGATTCCATATCAGGCCCAACGTGGGCTTTTATGTCCATTCTTTGATTTTACTTGTTAACATCTATAAAAAGCCAAAATAAATAATGTACATCATATTTGAACTCCTTGTAATTTTAGAAATTTATAGAAACTGAAATGAGTGCAATCGGAGCTCTCTAGGTACATCAGTGGGTTTTGACCGAAACCCACTAATCGACCTAGAAAGCTCCGATTGCACCCATTTAAGTTCCTGTGGATTTCTAAAATTGCAAGGAGTCAAAATCTGGTGTCCATTATTTATTTTGACTTCTTCAAATGTATTAAAATATGATTAAAGATTGACTAATGTTATTCTATATTCTGCCGACAGAGGAGAGAGAAGTGCGAGAAATATAATGAAGAAAAGAAAAACAATAGAAAAAGTCAAATTATCATGAGGGTAAAATAGGAAATGCTTTTAAAAAAGTACGCTCTTTGGTAAATACCAAAGTAGTATACGCCTTTTGATAAATTCAGATTTTCAAGTGGGCCTTTTGATAAATTGCCGAAAAAAAAATACAACATCATATTAATATTAATTTTTCAAATATAATAATATATTAATATTGTTCTTTAAGATCTAATGTCATAACGATGATACTCTTTAAATAAAGTGTCACTATGACTGGAGATAAAATAAAAAACGAAGTGTGCCTTCTGAAAATTTGGATGAATATCTATTTTTTCCTCTTGAATTTATTTTTTTAGTAATATCGTTATGCAAACTTGGATTATCCTGTACAGAGAGAAAGGGGGGTATGTTATGCCGGTGCCAATCAGTCGTATGGGCCCCGTGCGCATGGGGCGTCCAACATAATATCGCAGCACTGATGATTACATTACGAAGGAAATTAAATTATGGGATAAGTGTATAGAATTATATAGGTCATGTCGTATTGATCAATAGATACGAGTCCAGCCAGATTGAATCAGAGCCACTCCTTGCTTGGCCATCAAAGTTTCACGATTTTACGTTACTTTGGTCGAAACCCTAACCCGGAGATCAAGCTCTCCACCCATAGCAGTTGGAGAAATTTCGAAAAGCCGCGGGAGGGATGGAATCGGACGGTAAAGTACTCCTCTCATGCTCATGGAAAAAGCTAATTGCTCGTCCTTTTCTCTCTTCGATTCAATTGGGTTTCGAATTCATCGTTTGATTCGGTCTTTGACATCGATTGTGCTGCGATGCGGATTTGAAAAATGGATTTTGTTAGGGCAAAGGGCATCCTCGAACCCCTCGGCCGTGCTTACTGCGTTCATGAGCAAGAGGGAAAAGCTCCAGGATGAGCTCCGGGCAATTGAGAGACAAGTATGTCCCCTCTCTTGTCCTCCCTCTCTAGGGTTTTTCCTGCCCAATTAAAATGATTTAGCAAGCTAGACTGGGAGGTTAGTGTAGAATTTTTCTTTAATGTAAGCTTCAACTGTTTTATCGAGCAAGATAGATGTTTAGTAGTTGTCTGCTATATTAATATAGTCTATCTTCCTCTATAAGATGATGCAATCTTACTACTCCTTGTGAATGGAAACTCAAATTTTCCTTTCACTTACCGTATGGAAATGCTGTAATGCTATCCCAAGTCGAAAAGGAATTGCACCTTATATTCCACAACGCTGAAGCTATTGTTGTTTTTTTTCATTTGCAACAACAGTTAAACTTCCAGATACTACATTGGCATATTTTCTTCTTTAGTCTAAAAGTTGTGTCCTTTTACTATAGGCCTTGGCCTGATCTGATTAGTTTCATGTCTAGAAAACCTTTTACTATAATCCTCATCCGTTAGAAGGCAGCTCTGATATGCTTAAGAGCCTAGAGTCTCATTTATTCATTGGATGGCACTATTGGGCCAACTAAGTTTTTCCTGCTTTCATAAGTGCAATTGGAGGAGACGTCTACTATAATCCTTGCTGTTCAGTGATTCATAGGACTCTTATGTCTGAAATCAGATGATTTGATCTAAAATAAAAGAGTCTTGTGGGATAATATAATGCTACCTGTTGATTTTCAAGTTACTATCTGACTGGTAAATACCTGAGGTTATATATATTTTTTTCTTGCTCGCAGTTGTCTATTTGCAGTTGACATTTATTTTTCTTTATATATAAACAATTTATTGATTCTTGACATTCTTTTGCTATTTTTTAAGGTCTATGACCTAGAAACTACTTACTTACAAGATTCAAATCAGAATGGAAGTGTGTTGAAAGGATTTGAAGGATTTTTGTCATCATCAAAGAGTACTGCAAAGTAAGCTTCACTAGTATGCCCATTTGTCTTTACTTCTATGATTATGTATTTGGTGATCACCTTTTATATTATGACTTATAAGATGTAATACACAATTTTCTTTTAATCTTGATAAGTTAGTGTTCCCTATGATTCCTTCTACGTGTTTTGTGAATCTTAATTTGTATTAGTTTTTCTTTCTATGCATCATTTTGCTCCATATCTGTTTTTATCTATTTCAGATTTTTGTTTCTCATTGAACAAGGATCTGGGAGTGGCCTAACATATGTATGCATGGATAATTACTTGAAGAATTAGGTTTATAGTAGAACAATGCTGAGATTGGATGTTTGCAATTATTAAATAATAAATAATATATAATAATTGTACAAAAACTTATATCTACTATTGTTCTTGTTTTTATTTTAATCAAAAAACAGTATAGTGTTGTTTCAAATATTTTTGCTATTTGTCTTGTCTAGACTCGTTCCGGCTTTTAGCTTTGATGCCATGAATTTCAGAGACGAAGTTTTATAACTTTGTCCTTTTGGAGATGGAAAGGAGCAACAGAATGAGGAATAACCCATGGAGATCTCTCAATTTGACTTTTCCCCCCCTATTTATGTTTTTTATTTTGGAAATAACATCTTTTTGCATATTGTTTGGACAACGGGCCTTGGATTAACTCAAGATTGACCATTAAGGATATGATAGCTATGGTATTTCATTTTGCATTTTTAATTATTTTAGCATGATAAATAACAGATTATTAGATGCAGGATAATATGAATAGTTGCTGTAATGCTTTTTAATGCTTCTCGTACCTATCTCCAAGTTGCGGCATACACTCGATTCTGATAAAAACACCATATGTAATTGTATTTCCAGCCTAAAGCGGTCCAGAAAGTTTCAGCCTGAAGACAGGCTCTTCTCCTTGTCGTCAATTACCTCTCCAGCGGTATTTACTCGCTGAAACTTTCTAGTTGTACATTTCTGGTGCTTTAGTTTCAACAGGTTAAGGACATTTTAATTAAGATAATAATAAAAGGAGATAATTCTTAGAACTATCTCAGGTCAATATGTTCTGAAATCTATTTTTCAGCATGTTATGATAGTAATAGAAATTTCTCAGGTTCCAAAAGAATTGATCTCTGACTTAATAATCAGACTGTTCTGATATGTCTAGTTATGCTCAAAAGTCTGCTTTCTTATGTGTGCCTTTATTATCGCTAATGCAAATCAGACATTTAATTTGTAAAAATTGTAGACTTTATAGTTTATTTGGGCAGATCCTTTTTTATTTGGTAATTATCTTGTTAGGAGAATAGAAAATTTATTACAAGTTTAAACTAGTCCATTAAGTACTGGATGATTTCTTTCCTGAAGTATAATAAACTATTCCTTATTTTGTTAATTTGTTTTAATCAGGGTCTTTAAAAGCGATCCCAATTCCATGTGGACCCTTTCACCCGTGTTACTCCACACACACAACTCGATAATCCAGGTTCTACTTATAAACATTTTCTGTTCGTCCTCACAATTGGCCTATCTCTGCATCTCCAAAGCCATCTTCACTACCAACCCACATCTCTTGCATTGCTTCTTTACTTGTGGACTCATCAGCCTCAAACTCTGTTCTGAGCTTGTCAGCTAGACTTACACCCGATAAGGTTTTGCCCCCCTATCAACTTGAGAATACGAACCATCTGCTCATCTAGCGAGTATGGACTTTCCACTCCCTGTGAATGATTGAATCGGGACTTCTAAAGGTCCTATAACACTTGACTGGAAAAAACCAGCTCAATCTAGCCACTACAACAAAATGCCACCTTTCTGGTGAGGAATGGTTTTCTGTGAACCAAGAAAAAGAATATCAAGTAGGTTTTGGTGTTTGAAAAATGGGTAAACAATGTTGTACTAAATCACTATTGCGTACATCAATTTTCAAGCTTTACTTTTCAGTAAGTTGGTAACTAAATCATTGTACTCAGACTTTTTTAAGTAAATCTAACCTCTTTGTTTGTGTTTTAAGGCTGAAGAAAATGTGGCTGGTCGAGATGGTGAGTTCTCACGGATAGTTATCTGAATAACTTGCTAGAGAGCTCTGATTATGTAACACTGGTTTATTTGACAATATATAGATGGAAGATCCGAATATGGTCCAGGTCGATCGAAGGGTGGAGGTACTGCTAATGGACAGTAAGTACAACGATCATACTCCCAATGAACCATATATGGCTGGAAATACAGAGATGAAATTGTGCGTTCATGTTTCTCAGAGGAAAACCAAAGAAGGGAGGAAGAGTTGCTTTAAGAGATGCTAAACGGCTTCGACCATCGAGTGAACAAGAGATGGACGACGATGAAGATCTCGACATGAGTTTGAGATGATTATTTATAGAATCACTAAGTGTTTTATAAATCATGGATTTTGTTAGCGTTGCTTGCTTCACTCACAGCTAATATGTATTCCCTTGGATGAAACACCATGAACGACCCCCGTCTCAGACCAAAAGGTTTCATCAATTCATCTCTCTATGCCCCAAAATATTTGTTATCTATTTCATTGGAGATTGTTATGTCTAATGACAATGTTTTAAAAAATATATATCAGATTGTTGATGGAAGTTTAATTTTACTAACGATGGGTTGTTCCTAAAGAATGAAATCGACAATAAAATAGATATAAAGTGCAAAAGTAAGACAGATTTAAAACTAAAATTTATTTTTGATAGATTTAAAATTTAAAGCATTATGGTAATTGAAAGGGTATTTATTTACTTGCTCTAGCTCGAAGGAACGACCGCAGCGATACGCCGCACTCAGCCGCCGTAGCTGCGCATGTTTAGGGTTTAAAAATAGAGTCGGTATGACCACCCCGCCGCCTCCTTAAACCCCTATCGCCGCCATCATTAGCACCCAGCGAGATAACGACCGAACACTTCGCGGCCTGTTTCCCTGATGCCGCCGATGCGGATGCTGCGCGCTGCTGCTGCCGTCTCGGCGGCGACGGCCGCCGCGGGCACTATAGCTGCTCTCTCCGACCCTGCTTACGCTGACGGTTATTTCCGCTTTCCGTTTCTGTCTTCTCCTGCACAAACTCAAACGTCGCCCGACGCCCAGAGCGCGGGGTCCCGTCCGCCGGGAGGGGGTCAGAGCACTGCGTCTTCGTCTTCGTCTTCCTCTTCGTCGTCCGGTGGGTTTGATCCGGAGTCGCTGGAGCGTGGGGCGAAGGCGTTGCGGGAGATCAATAGCTCATCTCATGCGAAGCAGGTGATTGCTTTTGTAGTTGGTTTATGGTCCTTCATTCGCGATTTTCAGATTCTTAAAACTGTGGGCATTCCTCTTGTGGGGCGATCGATTTTTCAGGTATTTGATCTAATGAGGAAGCAGGAAGAGACGCGTTTGGCGGAATTAACTGCTGAGAAGGCCCAGTATCTTGCCATACAGGCTCAGAGTGAAGTTGTGAGTTTCTTGTCAATAGTTCTTTTCTTTTCCTTGTTACGTTACAGCATACGTTCTGGAGTTACTCCTTGTCCTGCAAATAGTCTGATGCACGGTGCTAGTTTCTTCTACTGATGTATATTACCTTCCAAGGGTTGTCAAGGCCAGGTTAATACATGATCACGGGCTTTCAGAATCTATCAATTTGCTTAAAATAAAACTTAAGTGTTCTGGCATATGGAAATTTAAAATTTTAATTATGGATTATGAGGTACATTGTGTGGGGTAGTAGCATGCACAAATAACTGTCATTTAACTCTGATGAAAGTCCAGAGACTTTAATTTGTTTTCAGCATATTTTGATTGTTTACTAATGTTGGAAATGGAAATTAATTATAGTTGCATTGGCTCGTTCATTTATTCTTTAGACAAGGTTACTAAGTGGGTGTTTTTTTAGGACATGGAAAGTGCCCAACTACTATGCATAGATTTTTGATGTTAACTCATTGTTACAGTTTCTTGTGGCTTTCTATGTTGCTTCTGGTGGTTGACATTGAAGCATTGTAGTTGCCCTTGTCCTGCAGAATTAACAGTTTGTATGCTTGCACCCTCATTAGCCACAGAAATAAAAATGTTGGACAAAGGAATTCTACACCTATTTAAAGGACATTAAGTACTAAAGAAAAAAAGAGCTGGTTGAATATTCAGTGCTAAACCATCAACTGACAGTCATACACCTTTTGTCATCCTTGCTTACACTATGAAAAGTCCACTCCAAAAATGTTTTAGGCCAAGGCAATATGAGCCATAAACCTTTGTGTCATTCATAGAAGACTGAATTGATTGAGGTTTTGTTTCTTGTGGAAGACTTCCTTCTGATGAGTATTATATTTGTTCATCATTCCAAATTTTCTCACAAAGCACGTTTTCAACTTCCATCTTCATCAAAATTCACTTCAGAAATCATCAACATGAATGGTCCTATTCATGTGCCAATCACAATCTTAGCGTGATTTTGCATCAGGGTAGCTTTTGTGCCATTGTACTCCATAAAATGGTCTTATTCATTGTATCAGTTGTCTTTTGTGGTATTGTACTTTTTTAATGGTCCTTATTATTTTGTTTGAAAGTGATACCTGGGAGTCTGGGACCTTCAGTTTCCACATTGTATACATATTATCTGATGTCTGAATGAGTTTATTTCCATTGCTAGGAAAAACAAATACAAATGGCTGAAGAGCAAAGAAACTTAGTTCAACAAGCAGCACAAGCAAAGGCTCAAATGGCACGTTATGAAGATGAATTGGCAAGGAAAAGGATGCAGGTACCAGAATACTTTCTTACTTATCAGGCTTCGACAGTATTAGCATTCGAACATGGAAATAAAGTTGAATTTCCTCTTTTTTTTGTGCTTGCTATTTGCATATTCCAGTTCTAATGTATATGTTTCGTTTTCAGACAGAGCATGAAGCCCAAAGGAAACAAAATGTTGAGCTTGTAAGGATGCAAGAAGAATCCTCCTTAAGGAAGGAACAAGCACGACGTGCTACTGAGGAGCAGATTCAACAACAATTACGACAGACCGAGAAAGAGAGAGCTGAGATAGAGCGTGAAACAATCAGGGTTAAAGCCATTGCAGAGGCTGAAGGCCGGGCCCATGAGGCAAAACTTACAGAGGAGCATAACAGGAGAATGCTTTTAGAACGCATGAAGGGTGAAAGGGAGAAATGGCTTGCTGCAATTAATGCAACTTTTAGCCATATAGAAGGTATTGATTGTTACTTTTTGAATTTTGCATATCAGCCCATGCCCTTCCAAGCTTGGAGAGTATTATTATTAAGTAAAAAATTTATGCAAATTAAATAAATTGGCTGTCCATTATTGTTGGTAATTCTAAGAGACAAGAAACCTGAATTATGTGTTGAACATTTTAGAGAATTCTTTTAAAATAAAACTTAGGAGAACGAATGGTGCTCTATTTTGTAGGCCCAATCTTACTTGATGATGTCAAAACAGGAGTTTCATTTTCTCACTTGAATCATGAGGATTGGAATTATAATTCTTAGAATTGTTGTTTTATGTGAAATGGATGTCTTCTCCAACAAGAACTGATTCCAAGTAAGTGTTTAAGTGTGAAATTTATGAAAATTTCATTTGGGTAGCTATAAAATCTATTCTGATTTATCATACTGGATTTGCAAGATCCTATAGTAATATAAGTATTTCCTAGTTCAATGAGGAGAATCAATTAGGAAAAGAGTGAAGCAGATGTTTTACAAGAAGTTCTAAGAAACTATCTCGTGGTTCAAACTCTTGTTTTGTGTGAGTTAGCAAGTGCAAAACAATCCTGTTTAGCCCATAGACTGAATTTGAAACTAAGGTGATATGAGTAAGATTTACATGATTAATCACGCAACCTCCAGTTTTACCATATATCAAACTTAAACCCAAGTTAAGTCATTAGAGCCAATTGAACCTAATTTGATTCCAATTTACTACTTATTAAACATGCAGTCAGACTTAATTAAAGGCTAGCACATCAAAGGGTAGCCCGGTGCATGAAGTTCCCATTAATGCGGGGTCCCAGATATTGGTCTATGGTGCGTAGCCTTATTCTTCCATTGCAAAAGACTGTCTCCGCAATTCGAGCCCGTGATGTTCAGGTCACAGGACATCAACTTTACCATCGTGAAATAAGTTTATGTAGGCATTACATTAATAATACATTTTTTTCCAAGTTATTTATAGAATGTTAACTCATTGACTCTATAGTCAAGGATATTTCTGGTTCTCATAGGTTAATAGGTCAAGTGAGAGGAGAATAGAGAGGCGAAATTAATCAAAAACTAAGTTGCTGCATTTTGTCCCTTGCTGATTATCTTATGTGTTCATACGGGTTGGTATGGTACCATACTATCCTGTCTGGAGATTAAAGCTGGTGCTGAAACCAAAAATTGCAAACCTTCATACATATCAATGTGCAAGTAGATAACCCATACGGAAGTCTCAATGTGAGCACTAGATTTATGAATCCTAAATTTTTCTGACATTATGATTTCTTGTTCTTGTTGGCTTTTGTTTAAACTCTGTCTCTTCTATGGGGGGTTATCACTTGCATTTACTCCTGCGCATGCTTACTTCTCCGTTTATCATATATGTCTCATGGCTTTACGTCATTTAGGGGTTGCATTCAATTTTTAAATACTATTAAAACATCCAAAAATCATACTTACAGGTGGTTTGAGGATGTTGCTAACTGATC
This sequence comes from Zingiber officinale, assembly GCF_018446385.1. Taxonomy (NCBI): domain Eukaryota; kingdom Viridiplantae; phylum Streptophyta; class Magnoliopsida; order Zingiberales; family Zingiberaceae; genus Zingiber; species Zingiber officinale. Next base: position 85,465,086 of record NC_055996.1, read on the forward strand.
GTGCTACCCTTGTTATGGCTGTTGGAGGCGTCACTGCACTTGCAGCTGGTGTCTACACTACCAGGTCGACTTGCATACTATAGTTTTCTTTTGTTTCAGTTGGTTGTTTTTAGTGTTCTAAATGATGGGAGGCGGCTGCCTAGGTGGCAGACGGGCATCAACCACACCATCTTTGCCTGAGGTGGTGCTTTAACTCACCTCTCTGCCGCCACCATTGCCGTCGTTTTGCCACCACGTGTCCGGACGTGTCGTCTGGGCCCGGCAACGAGTCTGGACACGTTGCACGAGTCCAGACACGTCGTCCAAGTTTGGCGACGGGCCTAGAAGCGTCGTTCGAGCCTAGCGATGGGCCTAGACGCGTTGCTCGAGCCCAAAGACAGGCCTGGATGTGTCGTTCGAGCTTGGCAACGAGCTCGGATGCGTCGTGTGGTCCCGACGATGTGTTCGAATTCATCGTGCGGTCCCAGCGACGCATCGGACTCATCGTCTGGAAAGTAAATATTATAAAAAATAATGATTATTTATAATATTATGTATAGAAATAGTAAAAACAAAATTCAACTACCCAGACGGCTAAGGTGATAGCCGTCACTGATGACCCTATCACTGCCTATCGCCATTTGCAATACTGATTGTTTTACTATAGTGTGTGCTTGCACCACGACCTTGATTTGTTATTCACCATCCTTATTGAACAATTGGTCAATTTGTAGTCCATTTGTTTTTTTGCATGCAGGGAAGGTGCAAAGGTGTTATGGGGCTATGTTAACAGAATCTTAGGCCAGCCGTCACTTATTCGTGAATCTTCCATAGCTAAATTTCCATGGTCTGGAATAACACCTAAGATCATAAAGCTAGCTACGAGTTCAAGAGGAGCGTTTGGGAAAGAGTCATTATCAGAAAGCTCTTTTGATAAAGTTATTCTTCATCCTTCTCTAAAGAGAAGGATTGAACAACTTGCTAGAGCCACAGAAAATACCAAGTTGCATCAAGCACCATTCCGCAACATGCTATTTTATGGACCTCCTGGTACAGGGAAGACATTGGTCGCTCGGGAAATTGCTCACAAGTCGGTACGTGTGTATATATTCGTTGCATTTTCTTTCATTTTCTTCTGCAAAACTTACAGGTTTCTCTACTAGAATTTTACATTGCATTCTGGCTAATTATGTAGAAATGTTGGTTTTGTGGACCTCTGAATCGACCATGCACTCGTATAATTGTTTGATTGAGTCTGCACTTGATTATTATTTGATTCTCCATGCAATTGCGGGTACAAACCAGGAGACAGTGATAATTAGATTGTAAAATCTTGAAAATTGTTCATTTAGTGTCGTCTTCGGCTTGTATACAGTAAGCCCATGCCCTTGTAGTTTCGTACACGAATCAAATGACTGGATGTTTTTGAACGTTGCATGTTTTCAACTTTCATTTTGATAGATGTCATGTCATACTGTGACACGCAGGGTCTAGATTATGCAATGATGACTGGCGGGGATGTTGCTCCCTTGGGTTCTGAGGCGGTCACGAAGATCCATCAGATATTTGATTGGTCTAAAAAGTCAAAGAAAGGATTGCTACTCTTTATTGATGAAGCAGATGCCTTTCTGTGCGAGTATGTTACACACTCCTTTACTGTCTCCCTTGTTCTTCCACAGACTAATTTCAGTGTTTTGCTTCCTGTTTCTAAATGCCAATTTAAAACTGCGTGAATGCCTCGATGAGCAGGCGGAACAGCATACACATGAGTGAAGCCCAACGTAGCGCATTGAATGCATTGCTCTTCCGAACTGGTGATCAATCAAGGGACGTAGTCCTTGTCCTGGCCACCAACAGACCCGGGGACCTAGATGCAGCCGTCACCGACCGTATGGATGAAGTCATTGAGTTTCCATTGCCTGGGGAGGAGGAACGATACGAGTTGCTGAAGCTCTACCTAAGACGGTACATATTGCAAGAGGAGGATAGTGGCGAACGATCATGGGGTTCCCTATTCACGAAGCGGCAACAGAAGATCACTGTCAGGGATGTGAGTGACGAGGTGTTGCGTGAAGCTGCCAAGAACACTGCCGGGTTCTCAGGTCGAGAGATTGCAAAACTCATGGCCAGTGTCCAAGCGGCTGTGTATGGCCGTCCTGATTGCGTCTTGGACCCGGAGCTTTTCTCGGAAGTGGTGAACTACAAGGTCACTGAGCATCACCAACGTATTAAACTTGCTGCTGAAGCTACGTGTTGAGAACGACACTCCCAAGTGTCCAATCGCATTCTTTTTCATTGATTTGAGTCGTTAGCCGCCGTTGGGTGAGAAGCTAATCTCACATTTGTCGACTGCGTCTAGCTCATAGAAATATGGCCATTTACTTTTGCTAGATTCTATTTTCTTTATATTAGGAACTCATAATTATAAGGCCGATCTGGGCATTTGGTCTCTATCTACTTATCCTGCTTCATTAAATACCTCTATGCTCTATCCGGGGCACGCAATAAGATGTGAATAAAGAACGTTAAGCCTCAGCATTGTGTCATCAAGCTACGCGTAGTACCAGAGCTAAGAAATTACCGCTACAACACGAGTAAATTAAAAGTAATTGAAAAAAAAAACAAAAGTAGAATCCTCAATTGGCTGGCATTTCGTGGCGGTGGTGGTGGACCTGGTGGTGCTGCTGTTCGTCTTCCTCTTCGTCGTCTTCCAGCAGCTGTTGCTGCTCCTGCTGCTGCTGCTGCTGCTCGTGGTTTGGCTTCTTCAACGAGCTCTTGTTATTGTGCATCCACACCTTGAACACGTGCCGGCTCACCCCGACCTCGCCGCAGAAGTGCTCCAGTGTCCCCTCGTCTTGCCGCTGCATCCGCCACCCTACCTTCTCCGCGAAAGCCAGCATCTTCTCCTTCTGCTCTGCGGTAAACTTAGTCCGGAACCTCTTCCTGGAAACCACGAACGGTCGCTGCGCCGCCAGCTCCTCGCTCGACGACTCCGTCCCCGCGGCCGCGCTCCCGCTGTTGCCGACCCGCACCATCACGCCGGAGGCTCCGAACGGCCTCAGGTGCCCGTAGGGCGTCGCCGCCGGAGGCAGCGGCGGCGGCGGAAGCAAGAGCGGCGGCGCGACGCCGTTCCGGAGCTCGCACATCTCGCCGTGATCCTTCCGGTGGAAGCTCCGGTGGCAGCCGCAGGCGGCGCACTTGAGCGCCTCGCCGGCGCTCGGCATGAACTCGCAGCACCCGTCGAGCACATGGCCGCCGACGCTGGCCGCGTGGTTCCGCAGGCACTCCCGGTATCGGGGCTCCGTTTCCGGCCTCATTGCCTCGGCGGCCGGCGCGGCGGAGATGGGGGTGGGCTTCTGAACCAGGGAAGATCCCATGGCCTCGCCTGCTCTGGCAAAGAGGAACGAAGAAGAGGAAGAAGAAGGCGACGCCAGAGGCCTGGCAAAGGCAGACTGCTGCAGAGGAGCAGGGTTGTAGACCTCCTCCAACAACTCCTGCTTCCTAAATTCCATAAACCAAACTCCTTAGGTAATTTTTTTTAAAAAAAACACGCAGATGGAAAGAAGATGACAATCGAGAATTGACAAAGGGGGGGATTTTAAGTCGAAGAGAGGTAGAGGGAAGAAGAGAAGAGTAGAGAATCCATAACCACCGACAGGGTCATGTTTCACCCCTCCCACGCCCTGCAACTCGTCCCCACCGCCATTATACTTCTCTCTCTCACTTCTGAAAGCTTGGTAGGTGAGGTTGTGGATCATTTATTGCTCATCTCCTGGGATGCAACTTAGAGATAAAGCAAGCACACTCTCCTTCTGTCAGCTCAGCTCACCCCTGCTCTTCCTCCATGTCTCTGTGATGTCTTGGTTCTTGTCGTGCTCAGACTGAGTGGCGGGTTGAGCCATGCATTGCAGGTGCAGGCTTGGTTGGTGCAGAGTAAAAGGAGGAGGAGTGGGGGGATGGCAATGATGGGCCCCTCCACCAAGCCTGCAGCCTTGTGGGAGTGTCAGGTCTCACTACTAAAAGGAAGCCAGCACACTCGCCTTCTTCCTCCTCTCCTCCCCCTCCCCCTCTCTCTCTCTCTCGCTAGCCGCTAGTCGAATAGCTATTCGATCCATAGGCCTTAGCCTACGTTTACTTAGGTGGGGAAAAAAAATTCTTTATTTTTGTCTTTTAACAAATAAATAGATCGAGTCTTCTTGTTATTCTATTCAGATGGAGAGGAAGAGACAAAAGAGTTGCCTTTGCCAAAGGGCATTCAGTTTACAATAACTATCAAAGTTTATCAGTTTAGTCGAGGTCGATGAAGATACATACATGAGTAGTCTGATCAAATTATACGATTATCATTGAAAATTATAAGGATGTACCTAAGGCAATTAGTTTATTATTAACTAGTAGTTGTGCCCTATTCCGTGGCATGATGCTTCGAGGGAGACTTGGTTAAAGTAAGCACGTCTAAAGTTAATCTACTTACATTCTTAAAGATGTCTTTACTAGAAACAAAGTACATCCTCACACATGCTCTCTTAATCTCTCATTTTTGTTGTTTACACAAAAGAGAATTTGAGTTGCTAATTAAATCTTTCTTATTTTTTCTAATATATTTGGACTTAGTAACACACGTTGATGCTAAGATTTACTAGATTTTATTCTATCCCTTTTGGCCCACTTGGAGTTGCCCTCAAAGTGGAAGCACATGAAGCTTCACATCCATGAACAGTGTGCACTCTGCTTAATGGCTGTCCACAAATTGGGGATCAACTAAAAAATGGAAAATAAAAAATAATAAATATGTACGAATTAGAATTAATATTTTGTAGAATTAATATTCTCAGCATTTCTTTAATTAATGGGTGCATGCACGTTTCCAAGGAATTCCTTGAAGTACATTGAGGATGATTAAGTAGGAGTTAAGTTAAGGACATGAAGTAATTGTTTATTTAAGCTTGTCCCGGAGGGACACGTGGCGGATGCCTGGGAGCGGGTCGTGGCGATTTGTTGCAGCGTCGACGTGCGATCGAGTGCGGGGGGATTTATAATATTGTTATGCGGATCCCGTTGCGGTTTGATTGATTGGGTCGTAACTAATTCATTAATGAATGAGTGATCTCAAAAGTCTGATGTAAATTATTGTTAAGAGCTCGATCCTGTGGTACTATTGAGAATTTTTATTTTTATTTTTTTCTTTATTTTATTTTTTATTTAATGGAGAATATTTTTTTGTTGGAATAGCTAGTGGGATCAATTGACCTTACTAAAAATTTTCAACATGAATTTTGTAAATATTTTTTTAAGAGAAATTCTTATCCTAATTCTGTTATATAGGTTCTATAACCTCGCTAGTAGTTATGTTTATAACTATTATAATTTATAATAGCTATGACACATATTTAATAATCAACTATGGTTAGATTGTTTCGTGTTGTAAGTAGTTATACGATTATAATTTGAGTTTAAATATTTTCGATCAATTTAGTATTTTTTTAAAAAATAGTACTGTTCTATTCTTTGTATGGTAATTATTATCACAATAACTTTGAAATAAGGATATAGTTAGAATAAAAATATTATTTTTAAAAAATGAGATGTACTTTTTTTTTTAAAAAAAAATGTGTTTTAGTTTAAATGCGTGATCTATTTTTTTTTAAAGAAAAATAAAAAGTTCATTTGTTCCTTTTAATTTTCCAATCTCTGATTGAATTCTTTGGTGTTTTTCATGTTTTATGGGAACCTTTATTTCACTGAAAATATTTTTTAAAAAATATATATAAAGATTTCATAATTTTAAGGATTGATGGGGTATAAAATTTGTTAGGACACACCTGAGCTAAGAGGGGATGAATAATTTCCTTCGCTTCTTTGAACTTGATTTGTAGCAGAAATTTGAAGCGAAGACTCCACAATACTAATACCTTCAATTTTATACGATATTCACCTCTTTAAGGTGACTAATTCAAGGGTTTACTCCTCACTCACAGCTTCACTATGAAAATCTCATTTTCAGAAGCAGAGAAGCCTCATATAATCTCGAACACGAGAATACATAGAGAAAATACATTAGGAACAATACAAAACAAGAGAAAAGAATACAAATACAATGAACATCTTGCTTGATTGATCTCTTGTTCCTTAAACATGCCTCTTGATCAGTTGAATATGTAGCATAACTTCTTACTCAATTTCCAGAACTGGCGTCTTCAAATGTCCACAAACTCTCCTTTTCTAGGATTTTTTCGGGCTGGAAAATATCTCCCAATCGATTGGTCTAACCCCAAATCGAATACCATGTCAAATCGATCATTCAAAATTTATAGAATGATTCTTTTTCGTATATCTAATTGATTAGTGAGTCATACCAATCGATTACCAGCTTCTAATTGATTAAGTAAATCAATTTCAAAGCTTCTGTTGTAGGACTGTAAATGAACCAAACGTTCGTGAATAAGCTTAATGTTCGACTTGGTAAGAGCTTGTTTATATTCGTTTACACAAGATTAATTAAACAAACAAGCTTGAACAGCTCGTTAAACTAAACAAACAAGATTGAACACATATGTGTTTAACTCGTTAATGTTCGTGAACAACGTTAGTGAACAATGCTCGTGAGCAATGTTCGTGAATAATGTTCACGAACTATATTCATTAATAAAACTCTTTTCAATATGCTAAATAAATAATAAAATAAAATAAAATAAATAAATAAATTTAAATGATCAAGCTTAATAACCAATCAAACAACTAAAAGTTTCAAACAATCAAACAAGCTTGAATTGAGAGTTCGATAACATCTAAATAAACCAAGCTCGAACCAAGCTCAAGCTAAGCTCGAACCAAGCTCAAGCCAAGCTTGAATTGAGAGCTCGATAACATCTAAATGAACCAAACTCAAGCCAAGCTTTAAACAATGTCAAGCTCATAAAAAATAAACCAAGTCAAGCTTGAACAATTATTTTAAAAGCTTAGTTCATTTTAAGCCTGGCTCGGCTTGGCTTGTTTACATCCCTTCACTGCTCGTGAGAGAAAAGGCTATCTATCGATTGCCCAATCGATTTTTGTACTTTATGTTCTCTCACAAAAAAGGGATCAATCAATTAGTCTAATCGATTGGGGAAGCCTGAATCGATTATCTTAATCGATTCAGAACCTTTCTATTCTTAAGAGACATACCGCCCTATCGATTGGCATTGTCGGAATCGATTCCGGCACCTTTTGTGTTCTTGCAAAAATGCTCTCAATTGATTTCCCTAATCAATTGCTTTAGGTCAATTGATTGTCCTAATCGATTGCCTAATCCTAACTGTGCTCCTTTTGCCCTGCAAAATATGTTAGTCCAATAAACCAAGTAATAACATGTAAGACAGTGTTAACACAGTAATAATAAGAAGTAGTAATTAGGTTCTGTTTCCTCGAGACCAGAATCTAGTTAAGATATCAATTTAGGTTTCTGAAATGGACCTAAATTGGACCGATGTCTACTATCCCTCGAATGGGGACGCACCCTCACTTAGTCACTCTTCTCCAGTGACTTACCTCTACTTACTAGATGTAGAGTTACCTTCCAGAATCACACATCCGAATTTCAGGAATCGAACATCCTGACTTATCGGAATCGCACATCCGGTCTTCACCTATCGGGAATTAGACATCATGACCTACCGGAATTGCACATCTGACCTTCTCCACTCAGGAATCCCATATCTAGATTTGCCAAAATCACACATCCGGTCTTCACCCATCAGGAATCACACATCCCGACCCTTGCCAGAATCCCACATATGGACTTCAATATGTCGGGAATCGAACACCCTGACCAGGGTTAGTTAACTCTGCACACTTGGTAGCAAGGTTAGATAGTAATACATCTAACTTTAATCTATTTATCATTCATCAAACTTAGGTTTAACCATTGGTACTGACTGCACCAACAGTTAGGACTTCCATTGCCTAGTTTCCAACTAGATCTTCCACTACCTAACCCCGCTATGACTTCTATTCTTAGTTTCCAGTTAGGTCTTTCACTGCCTAGCTCTGCTAGAACTTCTATGCCTAGTTTTTAACTAGGTCTTCTACCGTCTAGCCCTGTTAGGACTTTCCATCACCTAACCTTCAGTTTGAACTTTCCATTGTCTAACCTTTGATTTTGACTTCCTATTACCTAACCTTCAGTTAGGATATTGTTGGTGCAGGAAACATTAGACGATCAAACCTGTGCTTTGATAATAATAAAGAGGTTCAAAGTTAAGTCGTCTTGTTATTTAACAAGTGTGATTGAGTTTACAGGAAAGTCCTAAGTTGTTTTAGGTAAAAGTCCTAGTGAACTTTAGGCAGGTGGAAAGTCCCAGCCGTGGTTAGGTAATGAAGTGCTAGTCTGGGGGACTGGGCAATGTTTTGGCGGGTCGAGCACTTTGGGTGAAATCCTAGAGTCAGGGACTCTAGGTGAAAATCCTGGTGATCATGGACCAGCTGGAAGTCTGAACGTGTCATGGAGCAGACGTTCAACATGAAGTTTGAAGTCTCGGACGTTAAGCAAAAGTCTAAACGGTCTGGAGGACCGATCTGGCAAAAGGTAATTTCTCTTAAAAGGAGTAGGTGAGGGCGTGTTCCCCATTGAAGGAACAGTAGACATCGGTTCGACTTAGAATTTTTGAGAAATCTGAAAATAGAACTGGATAGTCTAAAGACTATCAACTACTTTATTATTCATATTTTATTTTACTAACTTTATTTTACAGGGTATATTTTGCTCGTGGACTAATATGCCTTGTAGGAAGGGATATGCACAAGAAAATGCTCAGATAAACAGCGTCCAAAGTGCCTCTGGGGCTGTTGGAGGTGCCTCAGGTGCCTTAGCTAAAGCTTTGCGCAGGAGGGAACAGGAGACGCCTTCTAGGTGCCTGAAGGCACCTTAGATCAGGGATGGAAGGCGCCTTAGATCAGGGATGGAAGGCGCCTTCCAGGAACTTGAAGGCGCCTTTAACCAAATAAGTTTCGCAGCTTGCGGACATTATCATCTTCGACGCTGCGGGGATAAACTTCAAAGCTGGAGACGCCTTTAAGGAGGTTGAAGGTGTTGGTGCAATATTCCCTAGGTCAAGGTTGACCTGTTTGACTGGGCTTGAAGTGAGTCAAGCTCGAGTCTTGATGATTTGGTTTCGATGTTTGACAATACTTGTAGATAACACATGAACATTGCAGGTGCAATTGTTCATGTGGGGAGATTGTGAAGGAGAGTCAAGTAGGTCAAGGTTGACTGGATACTTGACTGAAAATCCTAGTGAGTGAAGCTAGATGAAAGTCCTGGTGAGTGAAACCAGGCAGAAGGAAACCCTAGTGAGTGAAGCTAGGTGAAAGTCCTGGTGAGTGAAGCCAGGCAGATGAGAAGACCTAGTGAGTGAAGCTAGGCAGAAGGGAAATCCTGGTGAGTGAAGCCAGGTGAAAGTCCTAGTGAGTGAAGCTAGGCAGAAGGGAAGTCCTGGTGAGTGAAGCCAGGCACGGGGAAATCTAGATGCGTCAAGGTTGACCAGACATCTGGTGAAAGTCCAAATAGGTCAAAGGAATTGACCGGATACTTGGCAAGAGGAGAAAAGTCCAAGTGCGTCAAAGGGATTGACCAGACACTTGGTGAGAGAGTCCTAGCTGGTCAAGGGTGACCAGATGCTAGGTTTTATGTACCAACAAGTCATGGTTGACTGGATATTGGTTTAGGGGGCTTTGGACTTATTTTTGGGCAAAAACCAAGATCTGGATTGATCAGCCGATTGATCCAGCAGATCTGGATCGATCAGTCGATCGATTGGATCATGCCCAATCGATCAGCTGATCGATCGGGTGAGTCCCCATGAACAGAACCTCTTTGGATTGATCCATTAATCGATCCAGAGGTTCCAATCGATCAGTGGATCGATTGGGAGCTGCTGTTTGTGCGCGATAAGCCCTGGATCGATCAGCCGATCGATCCAGGCTATTCCAGAGAGCACAGAGGCACTCTGGATCGATCGGTTGATCGATCCAAAGCCTCCCCGATCGATTGGGAGCAATCCAATCGATCGGGATCCGACCGTTGCCGTCGTATTTAGCTGCAGACGAGCGTTTCCTTCAGCAGGGCTTACACGATTCATCTCCCATCTTCACCAGCGACTCCACGGCTCTCTCTCAAGTTCAGATCGCCAGTTCTTGAAGATTCTTGGAGGCTCTTCCAAGTCAAGAGGCGGAACAAAAGCAAGAAGAGAAGTTAGGGTTAGGGTTTATTGTAAGCTTTTGCTTGTATTTCATATCCTTTCCTTTCTTCTTGTATTGAGAGTTTGTAAAGGCTTCTCCGCCTTCGGTAGTTACCGTAGAGGAGTGTGTTTCATAGTGGAGGGTGTGTGAGTGTGTGGATCCTTGGACTAGTCACCTCCTTTGGAGGTGGATACCAAGTAAATCTACTTGTTAGCGTTGTGTGAGTTGTTTCTTGTTCATTTCTGCTGCACATCATTGAAGAAACAAGCAACGCCGACCACGAGCACGCGACGAGCTATTCACCCCCCTCTAGCTACTTTTCGGTCCCAACAAGTGGTATCAGAGCGAGGTCGCTCTTCACCGGAATCATCGCCGGAAGGGGCAAACAAAACAAACAAAGCTAGAGGGTGAAGAAGTTGGAGCAAATTCATCAAAGTCAAAGAATTTGCAATTCCAAGATGGACTTGGATTTGACACAAGTGTGGCTCCACCATACACTTCAACAAGCTTCGATTCTTGGAGATCAAGAATCAAAAATTTCTTGATGATGGAGATAGAGCAATGGTTTGCTCTAATGGAAGGCTTCGAAGCTCCCAAGAATTCAAAGGGCAAAATTCTCAAGAGGAGCAACTGGAGCCAAGAACAAATCCAAAGATGTGAGGCCAATGACAAGGTGACCAAGCTCTTGGTCAATCTATTGCCTAGTCACATTTTGGAGCAAATTGGAGAGTTCAAGGATGCCAAGGAGCTTTGGAGCAAATTGGCATCAATTCATGAGATCCCCTCCACTGTACCAACCCAAGAAAAATCCAAAGAGGGTGACTCATTGGAAGAAGACCAAGAGGAGGAGAATTCCGAAGTTGAGAGATGCTCAACTTCCGAAGAAGAAGTCCAAGAAGAAGCTTCATCTTCGAGGGAATGCAATAAAGCGAACAAGGAGGGAGCATACTCCTTGTTCCATGTTCAAGATGATGAAGCCTCCACCTCTTGGATTGAGGGAGAGAGATCTTCGGTGACACCGGATCAGGAAGAAGGAGAAGTCTCCACATCCGGGTCAAGAAAAGAAGAGGATGAAGTAGCCTCCACCTCCACAAGCCAAGTTAAATCTAATGGAGGAGCATCACTATCAGATCAAGAGGAAGCCTCTACATCCACATCAAATGGAGGACCAAGTGCCACCCCTAGACAAGAAGGTATAAATAGTTCATTTAAAAATAAAAATCATATTATATGTTTTGAGTGTAGGGAACACGGGTACTACAAGAGCAAGTGCCCTAAATTGGCTAAGAAAAAGGGCCAAGTGGCACCCAAGGGCAAGGAGAAGCCCAAGGAGACCATCCCCACAACAAAGAAGAGCAAGGAGCACATTGTGTGCTTCTTGTGCAATAAAAAGGGACATTACCGGAGTCAATATCCCAAGGGGAAGAAGGTGGTCAAGGCTCAAGGAGGAAGCTCAATTCAAGGGGGAGCCTCCAAGGTAAAAAGGAAGGTAACCTTTATTGAGTCTACCCCTTTAAATTATGGTAAAAAGCATGTTAGTTCCAATTTATACCATTTTAATGCTATTTACCATAAGAATAGAGAGCATGATAGCATTAAGGAAAAGCACATGGCTCTCCATGCTAAAACTACCACACCTACGTTTAGGAAGGTAGATAAGAATTTAGGCAATAACACTAAGAACCATAGTTATAAGCCTAAAAATAAAAATGCTCATGGACTTAGTGATAAATCAAAAACTAAGGACTTATGGAAAGAAAATCAAGTCTTGAGGTCAAGACTTGATAAAATGGAAAAGACCCTAAAAAGGATGGAAAATATCCTAATAGGGCAAGATGAGCAAAATCTAGGTTTAGGACAACAAGGGTCATCCAAAGGCCATAGAGGTTTGGGATACAAACCTAAAACCAAAAAGGATGTACCTACTTACCATAGAGTTCCATATAGTTATGGAACAAACCTTAGGCCTAGTGGGCAAGCAAAAAATACTAGGGAGGTCATCCCTAAGAGTATTTTTGCAACAAATGTGACTAAGACTTCTAAGAAGTCTAAGAAAGCCACAAAGAAGATCACAAGGGAAACAATCCCTAGGGTAGACATAGAAAAAGTGACCAAGGCTTCTAAGAAGCAAAACAAAGTCACTAGGAAGGTATCTAGGAAAGTTATCCCTAGTGAATACCTAGAGCATCCAAGGAGCACCAATAGGTTTTGGGTTCCTAAGAGCATTTTCTCTACCCCATAGATGGGTTAGAGAGTGTCAACTCTAAGAAGAAGGGTAGTTAACCCAACTTTGAAGAAATTGACACTCAAGGATCATTCTCTAAGTTATTATTAACTTTTGAAAATGAAATGGATTTATGATTTACTCTTTGAATGAGTAAAATGTGCCAAAATTTGAGAAGTATTGATTTTATTTTAAAATGGCACATATTGGGAAAACATAAGGAAATACCAAGTTGGGACTTTGGTATTTTCTTAGTAATTTAAGGCAAATCTAAGCCTTAATCTAAAGTGCCACTTTTGTGGGAAAATGAAATATGACAACACTTGAGGAATATGCTTAATTTCAATTGGCATAAATTAATCAAGAAAATTAGAAATGCCAATTTAGGTTTTGGCACCTTCTTGAAGCACTTTGGGCAATCTAGGGTTTAAGTTTTAGGATTAACTAAGGTTAAGGATACTTAGATAGATAATCTAGGTATATGTTATTTATGCTAAACCTTGCCATGATTGTTTGCCCATTATATGCCATGACATCATGATTATTGTTGCACTCATGCCTTATTATGAAAACACAAAAATACCATGTCATGACATACATACATCATGTAGTTATAGGAATCTTTCTTTTGAAAACTATTTCATTTTGATGTATGCCATAACATTATCATGCATTATTTTTAATTCTTTAAAATTAAGGACAAATGACATTTATCAACAAGTACCAACAAGTGTTACCAACAAGTGGTAACAAGTGGTACAAGTGTATCAACAAGTGACATCCTAGGTGGATGTCTAATATCTATAAAATGCCTAGATAAATATACATAATCCCTAGATTAGGGCAAAACCAAACTTTACATCTCACAAAGACCTATAAGATGACTTGTATGTGTTTTGTGCACTTTAGATACAAGTGAGATGTTAGGATGATGAACAAAACTCAAGATGTTGATTTAGTGCATTCTTTTGAGTTTTGAGTTCATCAAAACACATAGTTATGTGTTTTCCCATCATTGGGAAAGCTAATGTACAAGTCATGTGCATTAAGCCCAAGGAACATGATGGGATATTGATTTTGAAAAGGTTTTTAAAATGATTTTGGAAAACCTTGGTGAAGGCTATCTTTTGATAGTAATCACCATTGAATAGTTAGACACAAACTTGAAGAAAACACTAAAGTTTATGCAAGTTTTCAAGTTTTTGTCAATATTTGAAAATATGATGTATTTTCATAGAAAACTATTTTTCCATGATAAAGTATAACCTAAATAATGTCTACACAAATTTTCACGATTTTTGGAATTTTGTAGAATTTTCTAGGGGTTTCTGAAATTGGCTGAAATTGAATTTCAGCAATTTCAGGCCTTTAATCGATCAGTGGATCGATTGGAGTGCCTCAATCGATCAGCCGATCGATCGAGAAGGTATTTCTCACGAGCAGAAACTCACTGGATCGATCAGCCGATCGATCCAAGAAAACTGAATCGATCAGTGGATCGATTCAGCAGGGGTCAATCGATTGGAACCCAACTCCAATCGATCGAAGATGCTGATTTTGACTGGGAAAACTTATTTTCAGCATTTTGAACCTATTTTAGTCTAGGTAATCATTCCTAACCCCTCAAAATACATGTGTATACATAAAAAGGGTGTTTTCATGTTAAAAACAAGGATGGATTGGTTAAGGAAGACTAAATTGAAGTTTAGGTTGAGGTTTGTTTCAATATTAAATTTTTGTACCTCAAAACTTCTAAATTTGGGTTTCCTAAAGGTTTAGGGATTCCAAGTCATTGTTGGTGCAATGACAGAAGTTACCACCATGTCTTTAGGGGGAGGGACTCTTTAAAGACATGAAAACTTTTTTTTTCATGAACCTTGGAAGGTGGTTAACATTCTTTTCAAAACATGCTCAAGGTTGAGCGTTTGAACTTTAATGGGGAGTGGATATCCTCATTGTTCAAGTGGTTTAAGTTAAAAAGCTCACGGATGGGAATTTGACTACGTTAATGGGAGAATGTAGGGTAAAGGACAATGAAGGGTATGAGACTTTCATTATCGTGTTGATCACAACGAGTAAAGTTGTGAACAACGATGAGCAACTCTTCAGGGGGAGAGTCTCAAAGGGGAGAGTCTCAAAAGGGAGAGTTTTCAACAAGTGAATTTGTTGATGTGTGCCCAAGGATGGAGCATGTTGTTGATGTGTGTCAATAGGGGGAGAATGAAAGGTTTAAGTTAGGACTTCATTACCTAGAGGGAGTTTGCCCTCTAAGGAGGAGAATGAAGGGTTTAACTTATGCTTTCATTACCTAGTGGCATGAAGGAGGTTTAGGCTATGAGATTAGTCTAACTTACAAGTGGTATTGTCAAACATCAAAAAGGGGGAGATTGTTGGTGCAATATTCCCTAGGTCAAGGTTGACCTGTTTGACTGGGCTTGAAGTGAGTCAAGCTCGATTCTTGATGATTTGGTTTCGATGTTTGACAATACTTGTAGATAACACATGAACATTGCAGGTGCAATTGTTCATGTGGGGAGATTGTGAAGGAGAGTCAAGTAGGTCAAGGTTGAATGGATACTTGACTGAAAATCCTAGTGAGTGAAGCTAGGTGAAAGTCTTGGTGAGTGAAACCAGGCAGAAGGAAACCCTAGTGAGTGAAGGTAGGTGAAAGTCCTGGTGAGTGAAGCCAGGCAGATGAGAAGACCTAGTGAGTGAAGCTAGGCAGAAGGGAAATCTTGGTGAGTGAAGCCAGGTGAAAGTCCTAGTGAGTGAAGTTAGGCAGAAGGGAAATCCTGGTGAGTGAAGCCAAGCACGGGGAAATCCAGATGGGTCAAAGTTGACCAGACATCTGGTGAAAGTCCAAGTTGGTCAACGGGATTGACCGGATACTTGACAAGAGGAGAAAAGTCCAAGTGCGTCAAAGGGATTGACCAGACACTTGGTGAGAGAGTCCTAGCTGGTCAAGAGTGACCGGATGCTAGGTTTTATGTACCAACAAGTCATGGTTGACTGGATGTTGGTTTAGGGGGCTTTGGACTTGTTTTTGGGCAAAAACCAAGATCTGGATTGATCAGCCGATCGATCCAGCAGATCTGGATCGATCAGTCGATCGATTGGGCATCGATTGGATCATGCCCAATCGATCAGCTGATCGATCGGGTGAGTCCCCACGAACAGAACCCCTGTTGGTGTGGCTAGCACTAACGATTTAACCCAGGTTTTGATGAATGACAAATAGGTTAAGTTAGTCTTGTTGTTGTCTGACACTTTGATCGAGTGTGCAGGAGAAGTCCAGCTAGGTCGACGGGCTGACCGGATAGCTAGCGAGAAGTCCAAGCGGGTCGACGGGCTGACCGGACGCTTGGCGAGAAGTCCAGCTAGGTCGACGGGCTGACCAGATAGCTGGCGAGAAGTCCAAGCGGGTCGACGGGCTAACCGGACGTTTGGCGAGAAGTCCAGACGGGTCGACGGGCTGACCGGACGTCTGGCAGGTAAGTGAGGTAAGTCACTGGAGGGGAGTGACTGTGAGGACGCGTTCCCGGGAAGGGGACATTAGGCGTCGATCCGGCTTAGATCCATTTCGGATGTCTAAGTCGAGATCGTGACTAGATTCCGGTCTCGGAAAGACGGAATCTAAGTCATACTCTTTTTATCCATCTGTTGAACTTTAACTGTGCTAACAATTTGTTTTACAGGATGTATATGTGCCTCGGACTAACCTTGTTTTGCAGGAAAAAGGAGTCTTTCTGGAACAAGGTGGTCCGGGCGCCCGGAGGGGATCCGAGCGCCCGGAGGTCCGGGCGCCCGGAAGGGATCCAGGCGCCCGGAAGGCGAATTTTATCCAGACAAGTCGTCGCCACGTGGAGCATCTTGATTTGAGCAGTTACGTCACACTCCAGGCGCCCGGAAGGGATCCAGGCGCCCGGAACAGCATATAAAAGAAGCCCCAGGTAGGAGCTTCAGAATCAACTTTTTCTGAGAACTCTTCTACTGCTGATCTTGCTGCTCGACGTTCAAGTGCGACGTCAACTACGCTCCGACAAAAGTGCTCTTCCGGTTTTTTATTTAATTTTTCTTTGTCGGTATTGCTTTATTACTAGCATTTCCTGTACTTATTCTGTAATCATATTTCGACTTGTTAGTGATTGCCCAACGAAAGTGGTCAAGGACCACGGGCCTTCGAGTAGGAGTCGTCACAGGCTCCGAACGAAGTAAAAACATCTGTGTTTATTTTATTTTTCCGCTGCGATTATACTCGTCTTTTTCGAATCGATATTCACCCCCCCTCTATCGAATCTAACGGTCCTACAAGTGGTATCAGAGCAGGTACCGCTCTGATTTGGTAGAACCACCAATCAGACAGGGGGTGATTTTTTTTTGTTTTTTTTAATTAACTTTAAAACTTGTGTTTCGTTAACTTAATATTTCTCTAAACAATTTAAATTAGTGCAACACGAATCTAGATTTTTTTCTATTTTTTTCTCTTCCCGCACTACTAATTCAAGACCAAGTCTTGGGATTTTTTTCTGGTTATTTACCTGTGCACAGAATGTCCCAACAAGAAGGATTCAGCACAGTGCGACCTCCACTCTTCAACGGGGACGACTTCCCTTACTGGAAGAAGCGCATGGAGGTCTACCTCAAAACAGACTTCGACCAGTGGATGAGCATCACGAGACCCTACAAAATTCCAGTGGACAACGCCGGGAATCTAGTGGATCCAGAAGACTGGACAGCAGATCTCAAGAAAAAAGCATCAACTGAAAATAAAGCAATCAACACTCTACAGTGCGGATTGACAAGAGAAGAACTGAATAGAGTCAGTCCACACAAGAACGCTAAAGAGCTATGGGACAAGTTGATCGAACTGCACGAGGGAACGAGCGAACAAAACGAGACCTGCTTTTAAATAAAATTTTTAATATAAAAATGCAGGAAGGAGAAACAGCGAATCAACTACACGCGAGGATCAAGGACATCCTCAACGGGCTTCATGCGATAGGCCACCAGATGGAGAACAGAGACTTAATAAGGTACGCATTAAACGCCTTTCCACGTAATAGTTTATGGGCATCAATTGTGGATGCCTACAAAATTTCTAAGGATCTTTCTAATTTAAAATTAGATGAGCTTTTCTGTGAATTAGAATTACACAAACAAACTAATGCTAGAGCCGAGAAAGGTATAGCTCTATTTGCAGGGTCCTCCAAAGAAAAGAAAAGCAAGCCTGAACTTGAAGAAGAATCTGACCAAGACTCCGAAAACGAAGAACACCTGGTGAACTTGGTAAGAAAAATGTTCACTAGGAGAAAGAGGAGCTTCAGCAAAAAGGATCTTCAAAAGATCAGCTCTCCCTCAGAACAAAAGAACGTGACTTGCTACGGCTGCAACAAAAAGGGACATTACAAGAACGAATGCCCAAAACTAAAGTTCGACAAACCAAAGCCAACAAAAAAGAAAGCACTCAAAGCAACGTGGGACGACTCCTCGGACGAATCAGAGGAAGAAGAGCAGAAACATCAGAGCCACCTCGCACTGATGGCCCGCGAAGCCGAAACTGAAAATGAGTCGGAAGATGAAAAGCCACGAGTCCGTACTCGTTTCCGAATGCTCGAATGAGGTATATTTTAATTTAAACAAAATTTTTTTTAGAATCATTTCGTGTTTAAATAGTAAATTAACTAAAGTAGAAAATGAAAACAAATCACTTTTTGAGGAAAATCAAAACCTCAAGGAACAACAAAAAAATTCGAATCCAACTCAAGATCTAACACTTGAGGAGGAGAATTTATCATTAAAAAATGAAATAAACAATTTAAAGGAGATGTTAGAAAAATTGACAACCAGATCAAAAAATTTAGACTTAATCCTAAATAATCAAAAAGCATGTTATAATAAAACCGGACTAGGATATAAGTCGAATTCAAATAAAACCTTCAAATCATTAATAACCCAATACAAGTCAACCAATCTAGCTTGGGTTCCAAAAGCGTGTCTGACCACGCAAGTAGGACTCAATCAATATTATATACCTAAAGAAAAAATACATTATATAAAATTGAATAAACCAAACCAAAATCCAAAATACAAAACTAAATCAAATTCAAAATCTAAACAGTTTAAAAATCAACAAAATTATCACCAAGTTAACTATAACTATAAAAAGAATCGACACAAGCCTAAAATCAAAACTTAAACTAATGGCCAATAATTCAGGGGGAGGCTCCAGAACAGCTGGCACCTCCAAAACTAACTTACCCGACAGGGTAACCCAAAACTAATTAACCCGGCAGGGTAATTAAGATTAGTTAAAAAGAGACCAAGTGTAACTTGAATCATGGTACTGGTGAAATTTTTGGATGATAGTACGTTAGGAAAGCTTGGGCATCGCATGTCTAGAAAGATATGGTTTCGATCTGGTGCATTTGGCCAAGTGGAACTGACCGAAGCTACCCTTAAATGAATCCTAACCAGTTAGACCAAGATTTAGTACTAAGTTCCGTGAATAGGACTATTCGGAAAATCTCGAAAGGTTGGTTACTTCTAATGACGTCCATGTGACTCACCAAGCTTAGAAATTTATCCGAAGAATGCCTATTTGTGGAGACCAAAGCTAAATCTGAATCTAACTCAAGTTAAACCAAAACTCCATAAAAAATAATATCTAATTTCATCTCACAAAATCATAAGATTCCCTGATTGATAATATAGATCGGGTGAGATGAATAAGGTTTAAAATTTTAAACTTAAAAATTATTTTCAAAATTTTAAATTTTAAACTTAAAAATTATTTTCAAAATTTTAATTTTAAACTTAAAAATTATTTTCAAAATTTTAATTTTAAACTTAAAAATTAATTTCAAAATTTTAATTTTAACCTTAAAAATTATTTTCAAAATTTTAATTTTAAACTTAAAAATTATTTTCAAAATTTTAATTTTAAACTTAAAAATTATTTCAAAATTTTAATTTTAAAACTTAAAAATTATTTTCAAAATTGTAATTTTAAACTTAAAAATTAATTTCAAAATTTTAATTTTAAACTTAAAAATTATTTTCAAAATTTTAATTTTAAACTTAAAAATTATTTCAAAATTTTAATTTTAAACTTAAAAATTATTTTCAAAATTTTAATTTTAAACTTAAAAATTATTTTCAAAATTTTAATTTTAAACTTAAAAATTAATTTCAAAATTTTAATTTTAAACTTAAAAATTAATTTCAAAATTTTAATTTTAAAACTTAAAAATTATTTTCAAAATTTTAATTTTAAAACTTAAAAATTAATTTCAAAATTTTAATTTTAAACTTAAAAATTATTTTCAAAATTTTAATTTTAAAACTTAAAAATTATCTTCAAAATTTTAATTTTAAACTTAAAAATTATTTTCAAAATTTTAAAACTTAAAAATTATTTTCAAAATTTTAATTTTAAACTTAAAAATTACTTTCAAAATTTTAAAACTTAAAAATTATTTTCAAAATTTTAATTTTAAAACTTAAAAATTAATTTCAAAATTTTAATTTTAAAACTTAAAAATTAATTTCAAAATTTTAATTTTAAAACTTAAAAATTAATTTCAAAATTTTAATTTTAAACTTAAAAATTAATTTCAAAATTTTAATTTTAAAACTTAAAAATTAATTTCAAAATTTTAATTTTAAAACTTAAAAATTATTTTCAAAATTTTAATTTTAAAACTTAAAAATTATTTTCAAAATTTTAATTTAAAACTTAAAAATTATTTTCAAAATTTTAATTTTAAAACTTAAAAATTAATTTTAAAATTTTAATTTTAAACTTAAAAATTATTTTCAAAATTTTATTTTAAAACTGAAAAATTATGTTCAAAATTTTAAACCTTAAAATTAAATTAAAAATTTTTAACCTTAACTTCAAACCTAATTTCAAAAAAAAAAAAAAAAAAAAAAAAAGGTCAAAAACCACCGGCGGGCGCCCCTGGTATTCCTCTCCGGGGCGCCCGGAAGGGAATCCGGGCGCCCCGCCCTAACAACCCCGGGCGCCCGGAGTCCCCTATAAATAAGGGCCAGCAGGCGCCCCCAACCTTTGCCCCACTAATTCTCACTTTTGCCAAGGTTCACTTTGAACCTCAGTGCGAAAGTACTCTAAATCAAAATTTTCTTGCGGTGAAGACGCTATTGCGATTCAACCGAGGTCGTCAAATCTATATTTTTCGATGGCTCCTCGGTAAAAAATTCTTCCCCTCTCTAAAATTTTATTTTTTGTCTTCTCAATTTTTTTGAACATTCTTTTATGTATACACAGTAGGAAACGAACAAATACTAGTGCTGGACCCTCCAATGCTAGTACAGACCCTAGGTTTCCCACAGACGAACTTAGGATTAAATTTGAGTCCACCATTTATAAGGCCATTAGGACTACCTGCATAGATAGATCGTTCTTTCTAAGGTCATGTCCCTCTGCTTTAGAGGTTATAGGCTACTATAATTTAAGGAACCTTGTCGAATGTACCAGTCCAATAAACATAAGTCTGTGTGCCAAATTTTGCAATAACCTAGTAAAAGTAGACAATCTCACCTATACCACTAGGGCAGCAGGCACCGATATCGTATTTTCCCCTACGACTATCCGAGAGTTTTTAGAGTTGCGTCCATCTACTTGCTCCTTTTTGTGCTATCCTCCGAGGGACCTACCGTTCGAAGATCCCTACTCACATATTACTCTCAATACGATTTATTCGTATTTTATCGGGGGAGAGAGAGATCCCACGGTGACACAGTTTAGGTCAGTAGAACTTCGAGTCCAGGACTACGCTCTTTATAGGGTTGTAGTCCTTTGCATTTTACCACTGACTACTCGAGACATCGCTGTGATGCGCCCATTCCATTCGTTCTTACTTTATGCCCTGATTCATAGGTTAGAAATTGACATCAGCCTACATATCTTCTCCACCATCATCTACTCAGCTGGATTCGTGACTGACAGTTGAGTCCATATGTCATTTGGTCACATTCTGACAGCCTATATGTCCTCGTTGCACATTGATGTCACTAGAGGAGACGTTGCCCATATGACCGAGTTCGATGTTATATCCTCTCGGAACTTTTCCCTAGCCGGCATCCAGATAGATAGAGATGACGGGACTATGTCTTGGCGGAGGGGGGCACAGCACCAGCACGATCCAGACCCACAGATGGACGAGTTCATGCTCGCACTATTTCCAGAGGAAGCCGCACCGGCTCCACCACCACCCCCAGCTCGAGCACCACGACACGCTCCCCGCACTCTAGCCGACCGCATGACCGGACTAGAGAGAGCTATGGCGAGTCTCCAGCAGGAGAACTCTGATTTTCATCGGGACATACGGCGAGAGGTTGCCGAGTTACGAGCTGCCGGGGACACCCGATACACTGAGCTGATGGCACTTCTTCGATCCTTGGGATCTGGACCACCCCCTTCATCATCTCAGTAGCTTTAGTGATGACCTACTTCTGTAGCTACACTACTTGTAAAATATTTTGGATTTATCTAGTGGCATTTCAAACTTACATTGAATATGTTCTATCTTAATAGGCTAGGATCTTTCAAAAATACTTTCAAAAATGATTTTACCAACTTATAGGTTAAACTTATTCGTTTTCAAACTTCCCATTTTTAGACTTTCAAAAACAATTTTGGCCTTAGACTAGCTTTCCATCCTTAGAAAGCATGTACCCATAGGACTAGTTTTTGAGCATCTCACCAACACCTTAGGTTTACCTTGCTTGTGTTTGATAAACATAGAAAGGGGTGAGATGCATAGGCCAACTGTCTAGACTTAAGATGCTTATTTCAGTGCATCAGCATAAGTCTGGACGTTAAATACAATTCAGATATTAATCAGATTAAAGTTCATCTGTCAAGTCAAACACTGACTGGTTATAATTAACTTAATCTGACTAACCAAGTGAAAGCTACTATCTTCTGATAGTTAGTTAGTACCTAATTGGTTAGACAGCTGGTTAGAGTTAAGTATCAAGTTCAGGGGGAGAATTAACTCAAAATTTTGTGTGTTTGAAAAATGCTTTTTAAAACCTAACCTATGTTTGAACATTGATTTACAAAAAGTTAAATTTAACTAAGTATTTGAAAAAAATGTGAAAGTTTAATCTCACCTAATTTTCAAACCTGATTTGAAAAGTTAACTATTTCCAAATTTAGCTTTTATCAAATTAGCCTTAAAAATTAATTTTTGACAAAAAAAAATTTTCTCTTGAAAAATTACTTAATTTTTTGATTTGAAAAATCAAAGTTGAAAATTTTTTTTTTTGAAAAGTAAATGTTACTTAAACATAAAAAGTAAATTTGAATAACCTATTTTGAAAATTTCCACACGCTTGAGAGTTAAACTTGATTAACTTTAAATCTATACTTTTCAAAACTCAACCTGTCTCCCCCGAGTCAACTTGACTATTTTTTAACTTGGTATTAAAAATTGCACTCTTATCTTTCAAATTTTGAACCAAACTTAGATATCTTTCAAAATTTGATTACTTGTTACAGTAACTCTTCACTATGATTTTTTACCTTTGTTCATTTTTTTGATGAATGCCAAAGGGGGAGGAGGGTTAGGTGGTTAAGTTAGCTAAACCAAACCAATTTGAAAACACAAACTAACTTTAAAACCACACAAATGCGTTGTTTCTTGCATATGCTTTCACTAACTTAACCAGGTTGTCATTCCATCAAAAAGGGGGAGATTGTTGGTGCGGCTAGCACTAACGATTTAACCCAGGTTTTGATGAATGACAAATAGGTTAAGTTAGTCTTGTTGTTGTCTGACACTTTGATCGAGTGTGCAGGAGAAGTCCAGCTAGGTCGACGGGCTGACCGGATAGCTAGCGAGAAGTCCAAGCGGGTCGATGGGCTGACCGGACGCTTGGCGAGAAGTCCAGCTAGGTCGACGGGCTGACCGAATAGCTGGCGAGAAGTCCAAGCGGGTCGACGGGCTGACCGGACGTTTGGCGAGAAGTCCAGACGGGTCGACGGGTAAGTGAGGTAAGTGAGGTAAGTCACTGGAGGGGAGTGACTGTGAGGACGCGTTCCCGGGAAGGGGACATTAGGCGTCGATCCGGCTTAGATCCATTTCGGATGTCTAAGTCGAAATCGTGACTAGATTCCGGTCTCGGAAAGACGGAATCTAAGTCATACTCTTTTTATCCATCTGTTGAACTTTAACTGTGCTAACAATTTGTTTTACAGGATGTATATGTGTCTCGGACTAACCTTGTTTTGCAGGAAAAATGAGTCTTTCTGGAACAAGGTGGTCCGGGCGCCCGGAAGGCGAATTTTATCCAGACAAGTCGTCGCCACGTGGAGCATCTTGATTTGAGCAGTTACGTCACACTCCAGGCGCCCGGAAGGGATCCAGGCGCCCGAAACAGCATATAAAAGAAGCCCCAGGCAGGAGCTTCAGAATAAACTTTTTCTGAGAACTCTTCTACTGCTGATCTTGCTGCTCGACGTTCAAGTGCGACGTCAACTACGCTCCGACAAAAGTGCTCTTCCGGTTTTTTATTTAATTTTTCTTTGTCGGTATTGCTTTATTACTAGCATTTCCTGTACTTATTCTGTAATCATATTTCGACTTGTTAGTGATTGCCCAACGAAAGTGGTCAAGGACCACGGGCCTTCGAGTAGGAGTCATCACAGGCTCCGAACGAAGTAAAAACATCTGTGTCTATTTTATTTTTCCGCTGCGATTATACTCGTCTTTTTCGAATCGATATTCACCCCCCCCCCTCTATCGAATCTAACGGTCCTACAAGAACCCCTTTGGATCGATCTAGAGGTCCCAATCGATCAGTGGATCGATTTGGAGCTGCTGTTTGTGCGCGATAAGCCCTGGATCGATCAGCCGATCGATCCAGGCTATTCCAGAGAGCACAGAGGCACTCTGGATCGATCGGTTGATCGATCCAAAGCCTCCCCGATCGATTGGGAGCAATCCAATCGATCGGGATCCGACCGTTGCCGTCGTATTTAGCTGCAGACGAGCGTTTCCTTCAGCAGGGCTTACACGATTCATCTCCCATCTTCACCAGCGACTCCACGGCTCTCTCTCAAGTTCAGATCGCCAGTTCTTGAAGATTCTTGGAGGCTCTTCCAAGTCAAGAGGCGGAACAAAAGCAAGAAGAGAAGTTAGGGTTAGGGTTTATTGTAAGCTTTTGCTTGTATTTCATATCCTTTCCTTTCTTCTTGTATTGAGAGTTTGTAAAGGCTTCTCCGCCTTCGGTAGTTACCGTAGAGGAGTGTGTTTCATAGTGGAGGGTGTGTGAGTGTGT
This sequence comes from Zingiber officinale, assembly GCF_018446385.1. NCBI lineage: Eukaryota > Viridiplantae > Streptophyta > Magnoliopsida > Zingiberales > Zingiberaceae > Zingiber > Zingiber officinale. Next base: position 85,489,813 of record NC_055996.1, read on the forward strand.
GGATCCTTGGACTAGTCACCTCCTTTGGAGGTGGATACCAAGTAAATCTACTTGTTAGCGTTGTGTGAGTTGTTTCTTGTTCATTTCTGCTGCACATCATTGAAGAAACAAGCAACGCCGACCACGAGCACGCGACGAGCTATTCACCCCCCTCTAGCTACTTTTCGGTCCCAACAGAAGGTGCCTTAAATAGATTATAATTGCCCTCTTTCAGTAGTGCATCAAATACAACTAATTCTTACAATCTTCCTATTGCGCGCTGCTCCAAAAATAAGTCACGAGGTCGTAATGATGCTCTGACGATCGAAAGCTTGCATCTTCAACTCTCTAAGTCATCGGTATAATTCTAGTTATAACACTTAATCTATTTTCATTGTAAATTGTACTTGTCTTTGTAATTTGATGGATTAATAGTGAATTATCCAAAGTAAACACTCAATGAGTGTGGGCATTGGAGTAGAAGTCTTCACAAACTCCGAACCAAGTAAAATCAACTTGTGTCATTATTTTGTTTATTTCTTTATTTCCACTGTGTCTATCTCCGATTGCTTTAAAACGAACGTGAAAAAAAAATCACGAGTGCTATTCACCCCCCTTCTAGCACGTCTCTATCCCATAGACTTTCCCAGTCAAATATTTAATCCTCTTTGACCTACTTGACTTCTCTATCACATAGTTTCAAATATAGAAATTCAAGCTCAAGTCAATCTGAGCTTAATCAACTTAGTCAACCTTGACCCGAGGATGATTGTACTAACAATCTCTTTCTTTTTGATATTTGATAATATATTTAAGTTAGGTTAATCCATTAGCCCAACTTTCTTCTTTATCCCATGCCAAAGCATAAATAAGCATTTTCTAACTTAAACTTTAGATTCTCTCCCTTCGATATACATAAAAAATCTTATTCCAAGATTCATCTAACTATAATAATGAAGGTTTCATACCTTCCATTATTTCCAAAAGCTCAATCTTGAGTATTTCTCAAAATTCCTCTTATCACAATAAATGCTCGCAACCATCCATTGTTTACAATGCTTAACGTTAAACATATATCTATCATCCTTTTATAGATCTCTTTTCTTATCCAAAATTATGCTTTTAAGGTAAAACTTCCCCTCAAAGCATTCTCCAACGTCTATCATTGAACCAACAATGATTTGGAGTTTCAAAGCCTTTAGAAAATTTTAAAATTAAAGTCATGAGGTTAAAAATTCAACCTTCAATCTAAACCTCTTCCTTAACTCCACATTAGTCTCCCTTTAACCATTCCTTTCTCATTTTCATCAAAAAATTTCCTCAAATACTTGTCCAAACATTTTATAGGGTTAGAAATAGTTAAATAACCTAAATATGACTTAATCAACTGAAATAACTCATTTCAACTGAAATTAGTCATAGTCAATCGATTGGTTTCAGTTACCAATCGATTTCGACCTATGTCATTCAATTGGCGTGAGTTGTCAATCAATTACAACACATCCCAATTGATTGGTATTTATGATTTCTTAATTTTGATTTTTACCTAAAATTTAGAAATCCATAAATAATTCTATAATTTTTTAAAAATCATGAAATTTTATATAGACATTATTTATGTCATATACTATCAGGAAAAACTAGTTTTATATAAAAATATATCATATTTTCAAAAAATGATATAAAATTAAAAACCATTGAAAACCTCAATGTTTCACTGTAACTTTTAATTTTATTAATCATTAGTGATTCCTATCGACAAATAAACTTCATCAAGTTTTTCTAAAATAATTTTTAAAAATAATTTCCAACCATGATCTTTCGGGTAAAAGCACATAGGGGTGTCAAAAATGAACCCGACCCGACGACCCAACCCGAGTCTACCCGAAAAAAATCAGGTTGGGGTTGGGCATTTTCGGGTTCGGGTCGGGTTCGGGTTGGAGGGTTGAAGAGTAAAAAAATTTCGGGTCGGGTCGGGTCGGGTTCGGGTTGACCCGGGTTGGCTTAAATATAGGGTTTTGTGGGTTTTTTTGGGGTTAAATCAAATTTTATTTTAAAATTTTAGATGTTTTTATATATATTAATATCATGTTTGCATGATAATGATGGAGTATTGAGATAAAAGTGAAGAATTATAGGAAAAATAGCCCAAAAAAGTCGTTTTGAATCGGATTTTCGGGTTATATGGGTCGGGTTCGGGTTGATCGGGTTGGTCAGGTTCGGGTTCGGGTTCGGGTTGAGGTATTTTGGGTTGAACTCGGGTTCGGGTCGGGTTCGGGTTGGGTTAAAAAAAAAAACTCAACCCGACCCACCCGAATTGACACCCCTAAATGCACATGAGTTGTACATTAACTTTTCCCATGATTGGACTTTAAAATTTATATGTTTTGATGAAATTAAAACTCAAATAGATACACTAAATTAATATTTTGAGTTTTGCTCATCGTCCTAACATCTCACTTGTATTTAATGTATCTCAATACACATACATAAGGTGTAAAATTTTGTGAGATGTAAAATGAGTTTTCCCTAAACTAAGGTGTCACGTCTCAAGGGTATACTTGTCTGCCAAACCGGACGGTACCTCTAGTGACAATATAAGAAATATGATATCGAACCAATTAGAGCCAACATAAAATATCGATGTAATATAATAACATCAAGTCACAAATGACAATGCGTGTATGTATGCATGTACATGTGAAAGACTAAAAAATCCAGAATAGAAAGAACTATAATTATAAGCAATAGAAACAATAAAATGAAGCAACTCAAGATAAATCCAACTCGAGCGAGACTAACAGCCAGGACCTCTGAGCGACCCAACACCTCCTCTATCTGCTACCCTGAAAGCTAAAGGAAAAGCAAAAGGTAGTGAGTACAACAACTCAGTAGGTAGAAAAATATAATGCATGAATAATATACTGTCAAGAGATCAAATGATGCAGTCTCAGGAGAAGTACTTACTATAACAGTAAGAGAGTTAATATGATCAACCAGTAACGGAGCATAACTAACTACATTCTCATCTATTAACCTGTTCAACCAAGTGTGACCAATAAATCGAGAGTACATAGATTACATCTCAACCTGCACGAATAAATACATGACTGACATATAACAAGTATATAACAAACATTGACTGCAGGAGAACACCTACCATAGATGGTCCCGTGAACAATTAGGGTAAACAAACAATCACTGTTTGTAGGTAAATTCGCTACCATTAATGATCTCGTGGGCATACAAGATTAGTAAACAGTCACTATCTGCAGTGAACTCGCTACCACGAATGGTTTCATGGGCAGACAGTGGATATACGTAGCTGTCTAGCTATGGACTGCACGCAAACTCGCTACTACGAATGGTCTCATGGGTAGTCATATATATCATGATCGCTGACGACTCTCTCAACCATGAATGAGAGACAATAATCAACAGGATATACTAACGGTCATTGATGACTCTTTCAACTACGAATGAGAGACAATGGTTGGCAAGATATACTAACTACGGGTCTAGTAGGATATTCAAAATACTACACTATGGTATTATCTTACTAATGTATAGGCATGAGCCTATATAACAAGTAAGGGTCTACTTGGATACTCGATATCCTATACTATGATATAATCCTACTAAAATATAGGCAGAAAATAAACAATCCAGTCCTCAAGATACTAGTCAACCAATCTCATCAAGAGAATACTAGTCATCTAATATTAATATCTCAACTAATTCTATGATATCATCACACATATAATAACCAACGGGTCAAGCTCAAGTAATCCTAGGGGTTGATCCGAAGGAAAAAATCTAATGGAGTTTGCTACCCCTTTGCTAGGGAGTGATTTCCATCAAGTATAGGTCAATATAATCTCACTAACATATATGCCCTCGTACCGGTATACAACTATACTACATATAATACCAGTGACCTATAGGCACGAGCCTAAGTATATAACCAAACTATAATATGAATTTACGAACATAAGCTATAAGTATAAATAACAACAAGGATCTATTAGGATACTTAATATCCTACACTACGGTATGAAATAATAAACAAAGGTTCAACAAGATGTTTGATATCCTATACTACGGTATGATCGTTCTAACACTAAGTACAAACTCATGTTATCTACCAGGGGTCTAGCAGAATATTCAACGTGTTGGATGCTACTTGGAATTCCGTTTTGTTTCCCTTGTTCAAAAAATTATACAAGAAAAGAACTTTTCCTAGCAACTCATGTGCTCTACAGAAGTTAAACTTGGATTACAAACGAAACTTAACATTATTAATCCAAGTTGTTCTTTAGAAGTTAAAATTGGATTGGAAACGAACTTAACATTTTTACTCCAAGTTCAACCCATGTGTTCTTCAGAAGTTAAACTATATTACAGAAGTTGATTAAATATCTATTTCAAAGATTGACTTCCAGGTTAAACATGGCGAGGCACCCGACCTTCTTGGGTATGAGATCATCCACCACTTCCTAGACAAAGTCTTTCAAAGAAATTGAATATTTAAACTTCTTACAGTAACCTTAGGTTTAACTATAGAGATCACAATAGAAACACAAAATTGAAACATAAAATTGCTAGTCTCTTGTGTTGGTATTTCAGGATCCATACAAATAACACAAACTAATTATGCAGCGAAAACAAATAATTAATTATACCTTTCTTTCTATCTTAAAGACCTCTTGATCTTCTGCTGTATTCCTCTCCTCCTCTTAGGCGTCGAGTGAGCGACGATCTACCAAGATGAAATCCACCCGAGCCTTTCTTCTTTGCCTACAAGTTTCGGCCACCCAAGGAATGCCAAAATAGGAAACTTCCTTCTCTTCTTCTTCCCCTCCAAGAAAATTGGCCACAAGAAGATGGAGCTTAATGTGCCGCCGACCTCAAGAGAAGAAAACAAAGGGAGAAGAGAAAGGTCGGCCACAAGGAAAAGAGAAGAGGGAACTTTAGATTGTGTTGTTGTTCCATAAGACACCATCTACATCTCTTTTATAATCCTTGGTGTGCAAAAAAGGAAAGTTTTAAACATAATTAAAACTTCCTTTTAATTCCAATCATGCCAAAAAAGGAAAATTTAATAATAATTAAAATATCTCTCTTTTAAATTTCCTATTGTGTTGGCTACAAAAGGAAAGTTTAAAATTAAACTTCTCTTTTAAATCATGGTTACAAAAAAAAGAAAATTTTATCAAAATTAAAATATCTCTTTTTAAACCAATATAGATGACAACAAAAAAAGAAAGATTTTAAAATTTAAAACTCTCTTTTAAAACCATGTGGATGACTTCAAAAAAGGAAAGATTTTAGAATTAAATATCTTTTTTAATCCTTTGTAGATTGCTATAAAAGGAAAGATTTTTACAAAAATTAAAATATCTCTTTTTATTACTTTAGTGGTCGGCCCCTTGCTTGGTCACCAAGCAAGGCTTGGCCGGCCACATCTTGGACACCAAGATGGGCTTGGCCAGCCCCTTGCTTGGGCACCAAGCAAGGATGTGGGCGGCCCCTAGCTTGGGTAAGAAGCTCGGCTTTGGGTGGATAAAAAAGCTTTTAATAAGAGGCTACAACAGGGACCTAGAGGAGGAATTGATTTTGACCTCCTGATGGACTTGAGCTTCCTGTGTTCGACCCGAACACCCAACTCAAGTTCATCAATAATAACTCATACCACTAAAGAGTCATTATTGAACTACCATACCAATCTCATATTACATTATGGGCTCCTCCTTATCATGAGTGCATTAGTCTCCCTGTGTTTAAGATATAGAATGCCCATTAATTAAATGAGTTATTGACAACTCACTTAATTAATATCTAGCTCCAAGAGTAGTACCACTCAACTTTATTGTCATGTCGGAACTCAGTCCACCTGCAGGGGTTACATGATAATCCTTATGAACTCCTCAAGGAAACATCATCAACTTAGATAACTAGAAACAATTTTCTTCTATAATCAACAACACACCATATAAATAATATTATTTCCCAACTTATCGGGCCTATTGATTTAACGAATAAATCTCACCCATTGATAAATTAAAGAAATAAATACTAAATATATGTGCTTGTTATTAAGAGTATGCACATCCATAATAACAGAGGTTATGTTCTTTTATGCAGTCAGTACAAAAGGAACAACCTCAAATGATCCTGCTCAATACACACATAGTGTACTAGTGTAATTTTATAGTCAAGATGAACTAGTATCAAATTACACCATAATCATTCCAATGATTTGTCCAATTCATCTTGGTTGTGAGCTACTATTTATAATTTATAAGGAATTGATAACATGATCTTCCGTGTGACACCACACACCATGTTATTTACACTATAAATTAAATGGGCAATTGCATTTTACTAAATGCAGACATTTGACCAATGTGATTCTTATTATAAAATAAATGTTCATATGAAAAGCTAGGTTTTTAGTATACATCCTAACACAACGTCCTACACTATGGTATGGTAATATTATGCATATATATAAACACAATCATGAATAATAAACATAACTATCAATAATAGGTCAACATATAAAGACAAATAATAAGGTATCAACTTAGAAGTAATATAGGACAGATTTAAGGTAAACGAGTAACTGTAACCTCATCAAATATGATAGTAAACAAATGTGAACTATGATCACAACTATTCACCTCATTGTAAATCGTCTTAATTGTCCTCAAGTCCAAGGTCTATCTTGAGCTCGAATTCTACAAGCATAGGAATGAAGCTGATCTAAGTACTCGAATAATTCTAGCAACCATTGCTTAATTCATTTGTTGACTTGTGAGTTAATTCCATCAGCTTATTATTTAACCAATTAATCGACAATTAAATAAATTAATTGATCTTAATGATCAAACTTTTAATGAAACTGTAATTTATTAATTAGTCACAATTATAGCTAATTAAAAAATCTATTAGCCATTTGATAATCCCTATTACTTGCTTAACCACTGTAATAAAATTAATTATTGTTTAATAACTCAATCAATTAACCTTGATCATCATTCCAAATTAATTAAATACCCTAAATCTATTAGTGAGCACAACCTAAGATAATAATCTGATTAATTAATTGAACTAATTAATCACATACACAAATAATCAACCTTAGCTTCTAATCAATCTCATCGATTTCTAATAAAGTTAATCAATTGAAAAAACTTAAGTTAACTGACTCGTTACCCTCTTCTCCTTTGGTGGCGGCTCACTGAGGACAACAGTAGCAGTGTAGGGAATAGTGTTGGTCATATGCATGTCACGTGCCATTTCAAATTATTATTTGTTGAAACCCATATTAATTCAAGAGAAGAAATATAGTATAGGTCTCAAGTCATATTTTTTCAAGGATAACTAATAAGTGTATATAAATTCTAGATTCAAAACTATTTTTGGGTTTTCTAATGAAAGTGGTTGTGAATAAACTTGAATTATTGATTAGACCAGAACTATGAATTGAATTCAAACTATCAATCAAATGCGGCAAGAATTCTAACAATAACTTGAAGAATTAAAGTTCCAAGCTAAAAACAAGAAAAGAAATGCAATTTGTGGAGTTCACTGAATTTAAACTAAAAAAATAGATCTACTTACTCTAATTGTAAAACCCTAGCTACAGAGTACAAATTGAATTCAAATTTCAACACTCAAATTGTCACTACTTACAGAACAAAAGTGGAACTCGAATTTTATCTACCCAAGTGCAGAAATCAAGCAGTAAACTTAAACTACAGTGGGGGAGTGTGCAGTTTACAGTAAGTAATGCATAAAATTTTAATTAATAATCGGTTGTAGTTAAAAAAAAACTAAACATTCAATCTAACAAATAAGTCCCAAATCTAAGTGAAGAACCATTCCACAAACTCAGATCACTGATTTAATCCCTTCTCTCTGTCGTCACACAAAGATGCTCTTGGAAAATGCCCTTCAAGCAATCGATGAAGAAGAATCAAACTCCTAGCTAGTAACAGATGATGTTCACAGCTCCTGGGAACCGCTCTTCAAGCTCGTGATCAACTGAAACTCTCGACACACGAAGAAAAGAGGTTTGAAATCCAGAATCGCTAGTTATGATCGATTGATCTGATCGGTTCAGAAGTCGTGGATGAATTCAAAAATGAAATGGGATTGAAAATGCCGAGAAAATGGTGTCGTCACCTCTGTTGGATGATGGAAGCTCAGATCGGGGAATCGTCCTCTAATCTGTGCAAGTAGGGGAACACAGAAGTTAAGACCACAGATAGGGAAAACGCCTCCTGCCGCACTCTGATCATCGGATGTTGTTCGCTAGTTGCTCAGATCTCACCATCGACGAAGGAAACTGGATCTCAAATATGAGAAGTGGAAAGGAACTTGCGACCGCACTTGGAAACAATGATGACACAGTGAATAGTAGCGCAAGCCACTGCACACAGTGCCGGAATCAAGCTTTTAAATCCTTATTGAACCGGTTCACTTAACTTGTTTCAGTTAGGTTGGCTTGTTTGGCTAGTTCACATGGTTCAGCTTGACTTCAATTGATTTAACAGTAGCTCGGTTTGGTCCAATTGGTTGAGTCACATGGAATGGGTCCAAATGATTAAGTTGACTCGCTTCCCTACTTGGTTGCACGAACCCAACTTCTCCTCAAATGACATTTAATTCCTTGCTAAATAACCCTATGAGTTACCTACACAAATTACATTTATGAGACAAAAACTCATGAATTAAAAGAAAAATGTGGTTAGCTCAAATCAATCCTTGCTTTGTAAAACCATATCACAAATGTGGTTACGTTGCTGGTCGCTCTGGCAGTGGAGCAAAGCGGCAACCGACGATGAGGTGGTGATGCACAAGCGCAAGGGGAAGAAGAAGGGTTGACTGGCAGTGCCTTGGCTGGCGCGGTCAGGCAAACTATCGGCAGGGTACACGATGCCAACAACAATGCAGCAGTAAACTTGAGTGGTGGAGATTCGCAACTGCCCGTGGCGACGGGGAAGGGAACAGGGTGAAGACCGCTGCTAGGTACATGACTGCCTCACGTCAGAAGAAGGGAAGAAGTCCGGCGCTGCTCCCATAGCCGAACAAGCCACGGCGGTCGCTGGGGCTAGAGATTTCCACGACGGATGTTTGTCGAGTAGAATCAACGGGGATGACGGTGGTGTGCGGACAGGTGGCTTGCCTTCGGCCGACCACCAAGGATGGTGGTGTAGGCAGCAACACACCGTGCCGATGACCGACAGTGAGGTCCATATCGCCCGTGGGGAAGGCAGTGGAGACGGACGGTGGTCTTGAAGAGGCTGCATAGCAGAGAGCAGTGTTGCTGCACGAAGAAGAGACGCGGCATCAGCTCGAATCACATGAAGAAACTGTTGTCGTGAGATCCCATTGAAGAGAGGAGGAGAGAGCTGGCCAGGCGCCGAAGACGAGGGTCTTGCGTAGCCTGCGCGGCGATGGCCGCAGTGCATTGCCCGTGCACGAAGAGGAGCGGTGCTGAAGGAATAATGGCGGATGGGAGGAATTAGACTTAGGGTTTGATTAGTAAACCTTAGCTTATATACTCCATCAACTCCTACTTTAGTTGGGTATTTTAAATAGACTTTCTATCTTATTCGTTTACCCTATAAAATCTAAAATAATTTCTTTAAAATACATAAAAATTCCATTAAATTTTATAAATTCATATCAAATTAATTATTGATAAATTATCCACAAAAGTATATTTATTTTCCTTAAAATAATTTAATTATGTCAAATTTTGATTATTTTAATTTTTTATCTAGATTTTTGATATATTATATAAGGGATCATGCATTTCTATCTATGCATTTTAAGTTTGATTATCCTACCTAGGATGTCAATTAATATTATTATCCTTAATTATAAGAAATTTAAAATAATACATAATAATGACTATGATATACATCAAATGTGTATTTCTCATAAGAGAAACTATCATAGCTTAATGATGCATGTATGATATGATATGTAATACAATAGCAATATAATATGAATATATGATGTCATGACAAGTGATAGAACATACAAATATAATAGTTATAGCGGAAAGTAAATACTTAACACAAAGAAAAATGCCTAGGTATGCTATCTAAGTGTCAACTCTAATTATTATGCCAAAAGAAATATAAATTGCCCTTATCTTCTTAGAAAATGTCAAAATTCTAAGTTGACATTTTTTTTTAAATTCTATCTTATTTGTGCCAATTTAAACAAGCTCAATAAGTTAACATTTTTAATTGACACATTTTTACTCTTCAAGAGTAAAAATTATTTTTTCATTTTCAAGGTGTGACAATACCTTGAAAATTTCCTAAAGTGATAACTTCTCTATGGGTGGGTTAACTACCCTTCCAATTAGAGTTGACACATTAAAAACTCACTTAGTGTGTAGAGAATACACTCTTAGGTGTTGGTGCAATATCCCTTGGGTCAAGGTTGACCTGGTTGACTAAGTTTGAGAAGGCTCAAACTTGAGTCTTGATGTTTGAGTTTCAATGTTTGATAATACATGGAGACTGACAATACATGGAGATTGCAGGTGCAATAGTTCATTTGAAAAGATTGTTAATACAATTCTCCTCTGGTCAAGATTGACCAGTTAGATGTGAAGAAGAGTCAGGTAGGTCAAGACTGATCGGATACTTAACTAGGAAGCTAAGTCCTGGTGAGTGAAGCCAGACAGTATGAAAATCCTGGTGAGTGAAGCCAGGTGAAAGACCAAGTGAGTGAAGATAGGCAGAAGGGAAATCTTGGTGAGTGAAGTCAGGTGAAAGACCTAGTGAGTGAAGCTAGGCAGAGGAGAAATCCTGGTGAGTGAAGCCAGACAGTTGAAAAATCCTAGTGAGTGAAGTCAAGTGAAAGACCTAGTGAGTGAAGCTAGGCAGTATGAAAATCCTAGTGAGTGAAGCTAGGTGAAGGTCCCGGTGAGTGAAGTAGACACATGGAAATCCAGGTGGGTCAATGTTGATTGGACACCTGGTATAGAGAAGTTCAAGTAGGTCAAAGGGTTGACCGGATACTTGGCACGAGGAGAAAAGTCCAAGAGGGTCAAGGGATTGACCGGACACTTGGTGAGGAAGTCCTAGCAGGTTGAGGGTGACCGGATGCTAGACATAATGCCCAACAGGTCATGGTTGACCGGATGTTGGATTTTTAGGTTTGTTGGACTTGATTAGGGCAAATAGAAATGGGTCAATCGATCAACCGATCGATTGAACGGGTGTCGCGATAAAAGCTCCTCACAATCGATCAGTGGATCAATTGGGGGAGCGACGCCATTGCACAGAAGCACTCCCAATCGATCACCTGGGAGCCTCCAATCGATCGGGCGATCGATTGGGAGGTTGGGAAATCGCGTGATAGCCCTGGAAATTGCACGAGACATGTTGAATCAATTAGGCAATCGATTCAAATGATTTCTGAGAGCACAGAGGCGCTCTCGATCGATCAACCGATCGATCCAAAGCCTCCCCAATCGATTGAGAGCAATTCAATCGATTGAGATCCGACCGTTGGCGCATGTTATAACAGTTGGCGAGCGATTTTCTGGATACGACTTCGATTCTCTTCTCCGCACGACTTCAGCGAAGACCACAAAGATTTCTCCACTCTCACAGCCAGATCTTGAAGGCTCTTGGGGACAAGTGTAGCCACACTTTCAAGGCTCAAGAGACAACAACAAACAACAAGTAAGCAAGAAGAAGAAGCTCTTTACTTGTATCTTTTGTATTTTCTTCTTACGTGAGTTGTATTTGTTGTGTGGGTTTGTTCAAGGCTTCTCCACCTTCGGTAGTTACCATAAAGGAGTATTTTTCATAGTGGAGTGTGTGTCACGTGTGGATCCTTGGATTAGTCACCTCTTCTTGAGGCGGATACCAAGTAAATCCTTGTGTTAGCGTTGTATTTTTATTTCTTGTACATTCCCCTGCATATCATCACCAAGAAGCAAGCTACGACGAGCGCGACGAGCTATTCACCCCCTCTAGCACATTTCGATCCTAACAGGTGCTATCAGAGCGGGGTAGCTCTTCACCGGAATTATCGCCGGAAGGGGCAATAAGGCTAGAGGCTGAAGAAGTTGGAGCAAAATTCTTCAAGTCAAAGATTTCATCAAGCTCAACTTCAAATGGAATTCGGAGATAGATTCAAATTCGACACGAGGGTGCCTCCACCATTTGTATCCACTGTCGTGGTTGTAAGGTTGCAAACATAGTTTCACATTGAAAACACATGGGAAAGATCATGGGTTTATAAGAGAAAAAGATATCTCCATTAGCATGAGACTTTTTGGGAAAAGCCCAAGAGTAAAATCATGAGGGTTTATGCCCAAAGTGGACAGTAGCATACCATTGTGGAGATATCTAAATTCTTTTCGATCCTACAATTGGTATCAGAGCCCGGACTGCCAGAAAGTTTAACCGTCGACTGTGCACAAGAGCTATGATCTGATTGAGCCATGTAGGTACAATATTGACCTCGAATAAAGAAAGTGGGGACTCCTATGTTCGGATCAAGAGGACTAGACACCAGGCAGGAAGTCCTAGTTGCGGCAAGGCAAGGAAGTCCTAGTAGGTCGAGTGGACCGAGGGGCAGGAAGACCTGGTGGGTCGAGGATCGGACGTGGGAAGCCTGTCATCCTTTGTTTGAGGGGGGATTGTTGGGGTTGCAAGGTTGCAAATATAGTCCCACATTGAAAATATATAAGAAGGATCATGAGTTTATAAAAGAAAAATATATCTCCATTGGCATGAGGCCTTTTGGGTAGAGCCCAAGAGCAAAACCATGAGGGCTTAGATCCAAAGTGGATAATATCATGCCATTGTGGAGATATCTAAATTCTTTTCGATCCTACATTCACAAGCTTCGAGCTTTGGAGATCAAGGATTGAAAATTTTCTTATGATGGAGATAGAGTAATGGTTTGATCTAATGGAAGATTTTGAAGCTCCAACAAAAGATTCATGAAGTCCCCTCCACTGTACCAAATCAAGAAGAATCCAAAGAGGGTGATTCAGTGGATCAAAATCAAGAGCAAGAGGACTCCGAAGTTGAGAGATGCTCAACTTCCGAAGAAGAAGTCCAAGAAGCCTCGTCTTCAAAGGAATGCAATGAAAAGGGCAAGGAGGGAACATACTTTTTGTCCCATGTACAAGATGAAGATGAAGAAGTCTCCACCTCTAGCATTGAGGGGGAGCAACCCTTGTTGACATCGGATTAAGAAGAAGGAGAAGCTTCTACATTCGGGTCAAATGGAGAAGAAGATGATGCATCATCCAAAAATCAAGAGACATCAAATGGAGGATCAAGTGTCATCCCTACATGTGAAGGTAAAAATATTTCAATTAAAAATAAAAATCATATTATATGTTTTGAGTATAGGGAACATAGGCACTACAAGAGTAAGTGTTGGAACCCCAAGGTTGTTTTAGTGTGATCAACAAGTTAAGTTAGGTCATGTGTGTTTCTAACCTTGTGTCTAAGTGTGCAGGAGCTTAGGAGCACAAGTAGTCGAGTGAAAGACACAGCTAGCGAGAATGACGGCATGCGGTGCCTCCGAGGGACGAGGCACTGTGGAAGAGTACACCGGCGGACGAGAAGGAAGCGTGCGGTGGTTCCGAGGGACGAAAGCCGGAGCGGAAGACTGCTCGAGGAGCAAGAGACGCAGCTAGCGAGAAGGACGGCATACGGTGCATCCGAGGGACGAAGACTGCGGATGAGTACGCTGGCAGACGAAAAGGAAACACACGGTGATTTCGAGGGACGAGAAGCCGAAACGGAAGCCCACTCGAGAAGACCAGAAGTTGGGTTCGGGTGAGCCCTTTTCCGGATGGTCGAGATCACCCAAGCGAGCGGAGCTGGAGCAGAAGGACTCGGACCGAGGCAAGCTGAACTGGAGCAGAGGGTCCGGACCAAATGTCAACTGGAGTTGACTTTGGGGTCCGGGCGCCCGGAACCACTCCGGGCGCCCGGAAGTCAATATTTGACTGGATCACCTTTTACGCGATCTAAACGTTGGGGGATAAAGTTTTATCCCCCAAGGCGCCCGGAACCCTTCCAGGCGCCCCGACCAAGGCTATAAATATAGCCTTGGTCCAAAAGCTTAAAACAACTCAGAGCAATTCATTTCCAACGCTTGTACGCTTCAATTTTAGTTTAACTTCTTTATTTTGCGCTTTCACTGCTGTAAGAGGCTTCTCCACCCGAAGTAGATACTAGTGCGACATTCCTTGGATTAACAACCTCCTTGGTTGTAACCAAGTCAAATTCGGTGCCTCGTTTCTCTGATTTACTTTCTGCTTACTTTAATTTACAAGTGTTAGTTTAAGAGTTCGAGAAGGGTGTTTTTGTTTTTTGCAGGGTTATTCAACCCCCCCTTCTAGCCGGCCGCAACTGTCCTACAAGTGGTATCAGAGCCGAGGCGCTTCAGGAGGACTAACCATCGAACGAAGCAACTAGATGGTCGGACTAAGCATCCACCCACCGAAAATCGAAGGGGATTTCGCCTCTTAGAAAAAGCTGATGCAGGTATTCTTTACCACCGATTTTGAATTAATGCTTACAATGAAATTTGATTTTACAGCACCAAAAGGTAAGGAGAAATCCAATTGGATGAAAAAGGAGCAGGCCGACTTCGTAGCGAACGATAAAGCAGAATACCATCCGCTAAGCATTCTTCCGCCTCAAGAAGTCAACAGGATTGGTAACTACGACTCGGCAAAGGAACTTTGGGAGAAGTTCCTCGAGCTGCACGAAGGGACGTCCGAAGCCTAGCACACCAAAAGAGATCTACTTCGCAATCAGCTCACCAGCATGCGACTTGGGGAAGACGAGACAGTTGCGCACCTGGACTCAAGAATCAAGGAGATCATCACCGGACTCTCGAATCTCGGAGAAAAGGTAAGTAACCGGGATTCGCTAAAGTATGCTTTAAATTCCTTTCCTAGAAATATCAAATGGGCATCATTAGTAGATGCATTTTACATTTCTAAAGATTTAGAAAAAATTTCATTAGAAGAATTCTTTTCAACATTTGAAGTGCATGAGTCAAGATGTGCAGGAATGAAGGAGCCCAAGAACAACGTCCCACTCAAAGTATCGAGAGACGAACCTGAGTCGGAGTCTTCTCTCGACGACGAGGAAATGGTAATGATAGTAAGGCGATTTAAGAAGTTATGAAATTCTAAAAAAACTAACCATCCATAGGGTAGAAAGAAAAGGACGATCCGCTGCTACTACTGCGACGAAGAAGGGTACGTCAAGGACAACTGCTCCAAGCTGAAGAACAAGGACAAGGAGAAGGGTAAGAAGCCCATCCAAAAGCGAAAGACTCTAAAGGCGACGTGGGGCGATACGTCGTCGGAGTTGGAAGTCGAGGCATTTTCCGGACTTGCTCTAATGACAAGTCATCAAGACGACGACTGCGAGTCAAGCTCTTCCGAAATGAGCATCGAAAGCATTGATGAAGGGGGAGCCACGTCGGAAGAAAACAACAGTTCAGGGGGAGAAACGGACAACGAGATCGGCAAGGTATGTCAGGTACAATCTCTTCCTCCCGACAAAATGTTTAAGTTCGTTAAACTTTTAACAAAAGATTGCTGCAAATTAGAAAATAAAAATAAAAATTTAAAAGTAATTCTAGCTAAGTTCTGTCCCTTAAAAAAACTAGACAAATCAAAATTAGAAAATGAGAAATTGAAATCAGAAAATAAAGATCTGAAAATTCAAATAGATAACTTGAAAAACCATGCATGCTCATCTATTTTTAGAAAATTTAAAAATTTGAATTGGTATTATAGATATCACCAGGGATAAATTAGGAATATCTCTAGAAAATATGTCCCTAAGAAATTTTATTTAATCCAGTAAGTTGGAACTGTAGGACCGTTGGGCCGGCTAGAAGGGTTGGTAAATAACCTGTCAATTAAAAACAAACAACCATTCCTCGAACGATTAAGCTAACACTTGTAAAATGAATTAAGCAGATAAATAAAAGCATAAAAGAAAAGACGAGGCTTCTCGTTCCAGAGGCGTATGCCGATTTTCTCTCCGTTCGAGTCTTTCGGTGCTTCATAACCTGTTTTCATTATTAGAGAAATACCAATATCAGAGTTAAGAAATACCTTCATTTGTTGCTTCCATGAAGAAAACTCCCCCTCGAATGTTGGTGGGTAGTCGCTAGCAAAGGCCATTTTTGCTTCAGACGGCGGTTAGTCCTTCTGAGGCGTATTCGGCTCTGATACCACTTGTAGGACCATTGGGCCGGCTAGAAGGGTTGGTAAATAACCTATCAATTAAAAACAAACAACCCTTCCTCGAACGATTAAGCTAACACTTGTAAAATGAATTAAGCAGATAAATAAAAGCATAAAAGAAAAGACGAGGCACCAGATGTTTACTTGGTTACAACCAATGTGGTTGTTAATCCAAGGAAGATTAAGCTCAAAAACTCCTTCAGGCGGAGAAGCCTCTTACAGCGTTTAGGCACAGAAAAGAGAAGCTTAACTACAACTAAAGCATACAAGTGTTTGGAAATAGAATGATCGTGATTGTTGAAAAGCTTCTGGACCAAGGCTATATTTATAGCCTTGGTCGGGGCGCCTGGAAGGGTTTCGGGCGCCCTGGGGGGATAAAATTTATCCCCCAACGGTTGGATCGAGTCAAAGCTCGATCCTGTGAAAAAGTCACTTCCGGGCGCCCGGAAGGGTTCCGGGCGCCCCGGACAGCTCCGGGCGCCCCGGAACCAAAAGTCAACCCAATTGACTTTTGGTCCGTGCTCTCTTCTCCGGTTCAGCTCGCCTCTGGTCCGGGTCTTTCTGCTCCGGCTCCGCTTGCTTGGGTGATCTCTGACATCCGGAATAGGGCTCACCCGAACCCATCTTCCGGTCTTCTCGAGCGTGCTTCCTTCCGGCTTCTCGTCCCTCGGAATTACCGCGTGTCCCTTCTCACCGCAGACTTCGTCCCTCGGTCGCACCCCGTGCCGACCTTCGCGCTAGCTGCGTCTCTTGCTCCCTGAGCAATCTTCCGCTCCGGCTTTCGTACCTCGGAACCACCGCGCGCACTTCCTTCTCGTCCGCCGGTGTACTCTTCCGCAGCACCTCGTCCCTCGGACGCACAGCGTGCCGTCCTTCTCGCTAGCTGCGTCTTCCGCTCAAGTACCTGTGTTCCTAAGCTCCTGCACACTTAGACACAAGGTTAAATACACACATGACCTAACTTAACTTGTTGATCACACCAAAACAACCTTGGGGTTCCAACAGGAACCTATATTGGGTTCCTAAGTCCTGTTTAAATTAAACTATTGATTAGACTTAGAGCTTTTTGGGAGAGAAAATTAAACATTGAAATTCTGTATGAGGCTTTGTTTAAGTAAGTGGTTGTTGCTCCAATAACAAGAAAGTCTAGTGCCTCGTCACGACCTATAAGCCAAAATATTGAAATAAATATTTAATTAACTTTCTGTTAAAGCATTAAAATTAGAATTAATTAATGCTTTTAAAGTTTTTCAAATATTTTTTTTCAAATGGTTTTATACTTAGAAAAATACTTACGTGAAATTTTTCTTTGTAAGATTTTTTTTTTGAAAAATCTTAAGTTAGGATTTTTTTTTCCAAAAATATTTTTGCAAAGACTTAAAAAATTATTTTTCTTGAAAATACTTTTCTTTAAAAAAAAATTGAGTATTTTTTTTTCTTCTTCTTAGAAAAATTCTCTTTTATACTTAGAAGAATTTTCAGAAGATTTTTTTTTTTTGCCTAAGTTAAAAGTTGAAAATTTCTGCTTAATTTTTTTTTTTTTGAAAAATTTTCAAAAAATGTTTTTGCAAAGCTGTCTAAGTTAGAATTTTTCACTTCAAATTTTTTTCAGAGACTGTTTATGTAAAATTATTACAAAATTTTTAAGGATCTCAAAATTTTCTCGTCCCTCACGAAAAAGGCCCAATCAATTTTCCCAATTGATCAGTGAAGCCTAAATCGATTCCCTCAATCTATTCAAAACCTTTCTATTCGCGAGAGATATATTGCCCAATCGATTGCCATAATCGGTTGGCCAATCGATTCTGACACCTTTTGTGCTCTCACGAAAATACTCTCAATCAATTATCTTAATTGATTGCTTTGAGCTTATTAATTATCTTAGTCGATTGTCTAACACTTGGAATCCAAGTTTAGAGTTCTTTTGCTTAACATCCGGTCAACCTTGACTTGCTAAAGTTTCTTCAACAAGTGCCCAGTAAACTTTTGACTCACTTGAATTTTTCCCTTGTTTAGCCTCGCTAAGACTTCTATTGTCTAGTTTCCAACTAGATCTTCCACTGTCTAGTCCCGTTAGGATTTGCGATGCCCAGTTTCCAACTAGGTCTTCCACTGTCTAATTTTGCTAGAAATCCCATTGTCTAGTTCCCAATTAGATTTTCCATTGCTTAACCCTACTAAGACTTTTCGTCAAACTAACTTCCAGTTAGGACTATCCGTTGACTAGCCTCCAGTTAGAACTCCCTGTTACCTAACCTCTAGTTAAGATTTTCCCAGTCAAGTATTTTGTCTTCCCTGAACTTCTTTTTAATATATTTTTAAATATCAAAACTCAAGTTTGAGTCAATCTGAACTTAATCAACTAGTCAATCTTGATCCAAGAATAATTGCACCAACAAAATTATGATTAATATAAAATATTGACATTTGGAGGAAAGTGATTTTCTTTGACAAGAGAAAAAAAATAAATCACATATCTCAAATGAGAAATTGCATAAAGAACATAATCAACTTATTAAATATCTGCAACTTGCATGAAAAAACATAATAAAAAAAACACAAATATACCATTGGTGGGCTAAAAAGGCCATTGGTAAGGCTTTTAAGCCATTTGTTGGGCCTTTTCATTTGGCTCAATTAAAAATCAGCACCGTCCGAAAGGTGTGAGTTGAATATCTAAAGAGGTAAATCAATAAAATGTAATATGTTAATACATTAGAGATGACTTATTTGAAAAAAAAGTAATTTCGCATAATATAAAATATTAATATTTTATAGATATTTTTAGAGTGAAAAATAAAAGGAAGCACTCTATTGGTATTTAAGTAATAAGGGGGAAAAATCACTCTATTGGTATTTAAATTTAATTGATAATCGTGGATTTGGATGGGATAAAAAATTCCAGCCTTTCATTTTTTTTTTTATTCTTGCTTGCGTCTTTTGCTCAGTTCGCCGATCGAGAAATCGACAGATTGGGTGGGCGATAGAGGCGAGGCGAAAATGTTAGGGGCTGCGGGAAGGCGGATTCTAGGATTTGGGTTGGGGAAACGGGCGCCGGCGTCGGCGACGGCCTGGCGGGGATACCACGAGAGGGTGGTGGACCACTACGATAACCCTAGGAACGTCGGATCCTTCGACAAGAACGATCCGTCGGTGGGGACGGGTCTTGTCGGAGCGCCGGCGTGCGGCGATGTGATGAAGCTGCAGATCAAGGTCGACGACACTACCGGAAAGATTGTTGATGCCTGCTTCAAGACATTTGGTTGTGGCTCGGCCATCGCGTCATCTTCTGTCGGTATGACCTCTAAACCCTAATTTCCGATCTGCTCGATGCCCTTTTTTAGTTTGTTTCAATTATGTCTTTTTTTTTTTATTTGGAATTTGTTCATAGTGTCAATGATTCAATTTGGAGGGCTATTAATAAGCAATTTTGAAGGATGTGAAACGATTTCTGCTATATATTTATAGGAAATTAAGGAGGAAAACATTTCCACGACGAATACTTGAATCCTGAAAGCAATTGCTCACATTGTTCTGATGTTGTTCTTTAAACATTGTAGTTAGGGTTCGGACACAATGAAACACTAGGGAAATGAAAATAATAGAATGAATAGATGCTGTTGACAAACATTTTTTTGACTAGTGATCAACTCTTGAATCCAGTAGCTAATTTGGTTCCCTTGCTTGAACTTGAAGCGCCTACACAACTGGGGACCTGACAAGTTTCTCACTTTGTTTGCTAAGAGAAAAACAATGGTTGAAATGTTATTGTGGCTGACATTAAAAAAGCCTTTGACCAAATCATTAGCAATTCACTGGCATATTTCAAGATCCAGATATCAATTTCTGATTCTGTTAATTATCGTTGGCATTTTCTCATTAAGAGAACTTTCTATTTCGTCTTAAAAAGCATTTTGTATGCATAAGTTACCGGGTTGTCCTTATTATGGTTCTATTCAATGTCAATAAGTTGTTGTTTCTTCCATAATGCATCAAATGATATTGATCTATTATCAATTGCAGCTACAGAATGGGTGAAGGGAAAGCAAATGGAGGAAGTGTTATCCATAAAAAATACGTAAGTGATTTTCCATAACTTGGTACTATAGCTAGGTTGCTGAACTTTCAAGAAGACAAGACTAATATTTTCTGCAGCACAAACATCTAGAACTATAGAAAAAAAAAACTGAGACTCAGTCGGAGAGAGCTGCAGTTAGATGGAAGCAATCATGACCCAAACAAATCTGGATTACTTGGTCATAATTCAATACCCTACTTTCTTTTCCATTATATAGACAAGATCAGTGAGTATTGTTGGCTAATTCTGTTAAAATAATTTATGAGCACCAGGTAAAACTGGAATGATTGAGCTTTAAAAAAAAATTAAACTATCAGAGTCAGACCATTATTTGGAAGGCTGGAATGTTATGGAAACAACTGACTCTGACCCAAATAGTATCCACTAGCAAATCTCAAATAGTTTCAAACTTTCAATGTAACAAAGGCTTTGCAGAATAAATTTCTTGGGCGTCTAGCAAAAAACTGGAAACTACTAAAAAGTAATAATCAATGACAGTTTTTTGCAACTTGATTAACAATGACCATGCCGGTACATATTTGATTATTCTGATCTATCAAGGAGTTTTTTTTTATACTGGTTATAATCCAGCTATGAATTGACTTACCATTCATGAATTGACGTCGTAGTTCTCTTTTTATAACCCGCAACAAGTTAGGTGATTTTTGAAGGTGTACATCAAATGGAGGTATTCGGATATATATTTGGCTACAATTCTTATGAATGAATTCGACTGTTGTGCATATTGTGAGTTTTTGACTTTCTATCGTTAGATTTTTCCACAAAATTTTCCCCAGCTGTGCAGCAACACTGATTAGTTGAACAACTCTATGATTTTATCTAGTCTTTCAATTTCCGTGTATTAATAATTAATTTTCTACTGATAAGTAGGAGATACCTCTCAAGGTACCACGTGATGTAGTAATTTTACTGTTTTATAAATTTGCACTCTAATTTTATTCTGTTCTTACTCCGATGGTCATGTTTCACTGAGCTACAATTGAGGTAAAGAATATAATGTATTGTACACTTTGGAATTTCTTATTACTATGGCCTAAGCGTTTGTTGTACTTTAGAATATTCTCTATTGTTTTTTTGCTTGGTCGCTTCCTCATTTCACCATCTTTTTTGGCTTTTGCATTTGCCCTACCTTTGTACTAAAAGTTATTTGAGAAAACCATTTCTATAATCTGATTTCATTACTGATCTGATGATATTATTTACGTGTGATGTTATATAGCGATATTGCCAAACACCTTTCACTTCCCCCGGTGAAGCTTCACTGCAGCATGCTTGCAGAAGATGCAATCAAAGCGGCCGTGAAAGACTATGAAGCAAAGAAAGTCAAATCTACTGGTAAGACCGAGGCAGTGCAAACTGACAAGGTTGCAAATGCCTAAAAGGTCACTTGGAAGGACATACTTGCAAGACTTGCCTAGAATGTACTAAGTGGTATAACTTGCGTTTAGTGTGCATCATATGCCTATAACGGTGCAAACTGATCCGAGAAAACTAATACCTTCCTGGTTAGAATGCCACTTTCTGGTGTGTTTATATTGTTTAAAAATAAGCTAGGGGGATATAAACTTTTAAAGATCGTATCTTGGATTTATGGTTGTTCTTTTGCTTATTCTGAGTTGTTTTATGGTATATGGAGAATATTGATGATCCAAAGTGGTGATATGGAAGTTCGAGGTAGCAATTTTGGAGATGGCTGGACGATTTAGCGAATTTGATCCTGCAAAACACAAAATAGTTTATTTTTAATCGTAGTTTGATGCTTTGGTGAATATTGTTTTTCGAAGCTTGCACGATCACTTGCAAAACATAGAATTGACGCTCAAATCAGTGAATGAATGCACCAAGAAAGATGAGTGAATAAAAATGACATACTTTAAAGGTAAAATAGCACCGACACGCATAGCAGAATGACACTGCATTCAATCAAACAACAAAAGCAACAAATAGCCTAACATCAAATGCAAATGTGCCTCCAAAAGGATCTGAACTTGATGAGGAGTCACCATGCATCATCTTCTCTTCTTGGTAGACTGTAAAGTTGCTGGTGATGGTATTGATCTTTTCTTCACAAAAGCTCTTGTCCTGCTCTCTGGTTCATCCTCGTCACTCAACACGTTCTCTTTAACCGGGGTGTTGTTCTCTACATTTTCTGAAGTCAATTTCTTCTTAGAGTTCAACTTCCCAAGCAATCTTCTCGCCGCTTGATCGACTGAAACTGCAACTTTAGCTTTTGGTGTGAGTTTAGCTCCCAGACCCAACCTACACAAACATATTAATCAACCAAATCTCATACTGACATAGCGCCCGACAAATAATAAGCATAGCTGTGCAACATTCAAGGCACCTTGAAGGTCGACCCTCAGATTCTACTTCGCTCGGTTCATCGCTTGCTGATGTGGTCATACTATTAACCCATGTTTCAGCCTGAAATCCACACCTCCATTAGAATCAACATAGCTATATGGTTTCCCATAGTTCTAGATTAAGCTTTCTCATTTTTCATAATCCAAAAGACAAATAAAGGAATAATATCACAGTTCACAAACAGAGGTGTGCCGACCAGAATGTAACAAGGGGAACTAGTGGGCATTTAATGAAATCATGGAGCTCACAATTTCTACTTATAACAACGCAGTAGAGATATGTTTGCAGATTGTGATGAAAATATGTGGATAGATCTCAGTTATTAGTCTTCAGAGCTTGGTCCATGCCTCAAAATTCGCAGTTCTTCTTCCACAACTAGTCCAATTTGATTGGAAATGGAGCCCTGTTTAGTATATATCACACTAATGTTTTTACAATTAACAATAAACTGAATATTGATAAAGCTTCAAAACTTAAGGCATAAACCCAATACTAAAACGATAATGTACAATAACAAATAAAGGTGGTATCGAAATGCATTACCAATTTCAGAGCCTTGTCAAGTTTCACCACTTTTGGTATCTTGTTGGCATTTGGTTCAGTACCCATCCTATCTTTTGATAAACTCAAAGACCCTTCTTTGTCCCTCGATAATGTATCAGGACCTGCTCAGATTATGGCACCTTAATTATCCAAAAAAAAGAGCCTGATTTGTCTGTCAATTCTCCAATTAGGGATAGCAAAGGAAAATCATAACTAACTACAAGCAATGATAGTGAAGGATAGTTATATCCATTTGGATAGTGAAGGATACTCAATTCATCCAATAAGGGAAAAACACTATTAAAATCTTCAATAGTACTAAGCTTAATTACTTTCTTACATTTCAGTATGGACATAATCAATCTAAGTCCATTATGGGAAGGATCTAACCAACAACCATTGGATTTATTGTTTAACAACCTTACATAAAATTGTGCGAGTAAATTTAACAAGATTTGTGTAATTGAATTTATGAAAACATCAGTGATATCAAACCAAAAAAATCATAAACCACTATAGGAGATTGGATACACATAAGTGGTCATACTTCAACCATTTGATCTATTCTACATGAAGAGGCCTAATTTATTTAGTTCGTGAAAGAATTGTAGGAGGCAGTCATGCCAATTGATTCCTACATGTAAGAAACCATTATACTTCACACCTTCAACCATTACATATGAATTCATACTTACATAGTCTTTGGTTCGCTGGGACGGTGAAGGGCGTCGGGGTTGTTGTGGGAGGCGGCTCTCGACCGGGAGAGTGAGGAGTGAGGGAGATGGTCGAGAAGTACGGGAGAGAAACGACCGGGACAGTGACGATCCGAGCAAGAACGGAGAGAGAGAGGGGGGGATGTGGGACCAGATCGTCGTCGACGTCCTGACGGCTGCGGGCGCCGAGGGTTGGGGAATTCGAACGAATGGACCGAATAATTATATTAGAAAAAAAAACTGCTTTGAGATTCGTGCATGATGCGAGTCCTGCACTCAGACCTCTTCACTAGATCTGGAGCGAAGGGTCTTCAATCCAGTTTTATCCCTTCGTTAACTCCAGTCTTCTTCTGCTATTAGGCGGCAGGTTGAAGGTTGGTGAAAACTTCTCTACTCCTCGGCCTAATCTTCCAAGAGTCGACGATCGTTTCTGTCTCATCTCCGGCGATTGATTTCTTCAGCGAGATTGATTTTGGATTTTTTTTTCCCCTCTTTTCTTTAAGCTGATGGACAAAGTTTCCCTATTGTTTACTTTCGTCCGACTCGAAAGCTGCTTTCAGATCGGAAATAAATACAGGAAATAGTTTCGAAATAGTTCACTTGTATTTCGCCGATTTTGATTTCATAAAAGAATTCTATCTTTCGGAGAACCGAGATGATTGATGATTGATCGCGTGTTCACCGTGTTTCTGGGCGATGAGTAAATTTCTATTTCGCCGACATGATGTAGTTTCTCTCGTGCTAATGAATTTAATCCTTGATTCGCACTTGCTATTTCGTCCATTGAGGTTTCTAGTTTGTAGTGCTTTGCTTGTGTCTCCGGCTCCTTCAACGGGTTTGATAGCATTTGGTACTTTAAGTACTGTTCTTGTTCAAGTATATTCTAAATTTGTGCTTTTCCACACTTGGAGCAAATGTGCACTGGTTGTTTTATTGTTTTTTTTCTTCTATAATTGGCAAGCATCAAAACGTTTCTGTTAGGCAGGTGAGGCTAGATAAATGGACAGCTGTGAGAACGAGAATCATTATGGCGATTGTAACAAAGGGGATGTATTGAAGCAGATTGAAGAAGAGACGGAGGAGAAAGAGAAGGGCGCATCAACCCCATCCAGTTCGATGAGCAGATCTAGCTCACGGCCACAACTTGATCTTAGCAGGGCTGCCATACAAGGAGACTTGGAAGACAGGAATCCCACAATCCTGCTGCCAAACCAGTCTGATGACATATCCCACTTGGCTTTGGATATCGGAGGTCTTTTCTTGTTTTTACCTTGTAGCTTTCTCATTTTCTGTCTCTGTGAGATGAGATTTATTCATTTTTCTCTAAATTATTTATTTTCCAACAGAATTCTTAGTTTAAGAAATTATGATTGTTTGACCACAAAAGCGCTTAAGTTGTGCCGGGTTAGAGTACTTCATACATGTGTGAATGCTGTTTCCATCTTTCAGACTATGAAACCATTCAAATTACTCTGGCAAATCATTTCTATGTTGATATATATTTCTCACGCCACTCTGTTTGTTCCTAGGATCCCTCATTAAGCTGGTATATTTTTCACGGCATGAGGAACTTTCAGTTGATGACAAGAGGAGGAAATCCATGAAGAAAAGGTTTGGACTGTCAAATGGAAATAGGAGAAGCTATCCAATTCTTGGTGGTCGGCTTCACTTTGTGAAGTTTGAGACTGGGAAACTCAATGAATGCCTTGATTTTATTTCTTCCAAACAACTTCATCGCGGTGGTACGCTACTGCAATCTTTTGAGAATTAATGGACTTACTTAAATTAGACATTTGATTGAGATGTGTTATGATCTATTATTAGTTGATCAATGATAAATAGCCAAGAGTAAGCTGTTATCGAGATTTTCTTTGCCATATCAATTTGTTGTTTCTTAATTCTATGTGAGGCATTAGGAAAAAGTTTACATCAGCAGTACTTACTTTTAAGTATGACATAGTGTGCAAGCCGTCAAACTGATTAGATATATTAAATTGACTTCTATTTTTTGCTAGCTATTTATCTAGCTAAGACAGTCCCTGATTATAGGCTGCTATTTCCACTTGTATATTAAAAGAAGTTTACTTTCAGAACTATGATGCTCATAAAACAAGTATCAATAATAGTCAAGCTATCGTCATCTTGGTACTTATGACAGTTTTCCCCCACGAATTTCATAGTTTCCTCAATTTCACATTACTCCTTTCAGTAAACTATTTTAGATTACAGGGATTGACTCACCTTCCTGGCGATCTGCAGCGCAACCAAATCATAACATTGTAATGAAGGTAACATGGTGAAATTCCTTCCTTTTATGTTTGGTTCAACCTCTATTCTCTCTACATTCTAGTTTTTAGATTCATAGATATATTTAGGCGCAATTCCTTGGAGGCTTTGAACAATGATAATTTGAGAGAACACCACCTAAAAAATTTGCGCCACATTCATATATCCTTTTAACACTTTGAGATTAAGTGAAGCCAATGAAAACAATTTGTAGTATCTTTTGTCTTTTTTTAATCTTATCTTGTGCCAACCACTTCGGGGAATGAGAGTCCAGATGTTCCTGGAATTTTTGTAAATGTACTATGAAAGATATAATGGATGCTAATCAATAGAATATATAAGGGCTTGTTATGTTGTTGAAAATTGACAAAAAATAAAAAGGCAAATCACGGTTAAATAACTGAGGAAAAACGAGAAAGCGTCTCTCAACTTAGTTATTTTCCTTTCCATACTCATAGACAGCTCACAGATGAGCACATCATGCTGATGACCTGTCTAAGTGCCATAGATTCCAACTTATCAAGTTGAGTTTGCTAGTGAGACATAGTGTTGAAATTTTGAGTTTCGGTAGGATTTCAGATAGTAAACTTTTAAGAGTCCGAAGGAGCAAGTGCAGGTTGTACTTAGTGTGTCATTTTTGTTATCGGAAATAATAATGCAGGCTGTTTTGCTGTATCACTTATGCAACATATGTTGAGAATTGAGATTCTAAAAGGATTTTGCCCTAATCTTATATGGATTATAATTTATATGTACATAAATCTGTCTGTGTTTTTTTTGTCTTGATTTCAGTGTTGATTTATCTTCAGCAGTGCTCTTTCCTGGGAAATAATGTTCTTTTTGTTTTAATATTTCTCATAGATCATGTTTTCTGTGTTTTTCTGGCTTAGTTGGATAAGTTTACAGTTAGACTATGAATTTGCAGAATATTCATTAATTTTGGTATATTGACTAATTAGTTTTCTTGGAAAGGCCACAGGTGGTGGGGCTTACAAGTTCGCTGATGTATTAAAAGAACGTCTTGGAGTTGGTCTTGATAAGGAAGATGAGATGCATTGCCTTGTAGCTGGTGCCAATTTCTTGCTTAAAGTATATTTCCTATTTTTATTTTCTTTTTGCTGATGCTTGCAAGCGCTATTTTCCTGTAAATAAAGCAAATGCTTATACATTTGACCTTTCAGTATATTAAAGCTTGGAGTTTTGTACTAACTGCACTGTGATTTCTTAGATGCTTATCAACAATAAATCTAGCCCTCCCTCCCACCCCTTTTATTATACTTCCATTACCGCTCATTTTTACATATACTTCCATGCACCCATGTCCACTTCTGGGAGCAGCTGCAGATAGTTCTTAGTGCATAACTGTTTGATTTGGGAAACAGCAATGCAGGTTGGCGTTGCTGTATCAACTGAACAGTTCTCTCCCATATTTTATTACTGCTTGAGCAACCCTTTTGTTAGCAGTCATAATTTGAATAAATGAAGCAATGATCAAACTATCAATTTGTGCAGGATCTAATTAAATAATATATTGCAGTCTGTTGACATTATTTTTCTTACTCTTTAAGTACTGGTATATTGATGACATTTTGTGGATTTATTTTAACAAAGCAGTTGGAACTCCTATTGTATCTTGCATTTGCAACTGCTTCTGCTTATTCCTGAAACTAGATAATGTGTTTACATTTTCATAAATTAGTTGGGACTCATAATTTATCTTTCATTTGAAACTGCTTACTCCCGGTACTAGATAATGTGTGCAGCTGAGACTAATTTATGTTAAGACTTTTGATGTCACATCACAACAAGGCATGCTTTTTTACATGCCGGTCATCAAGTCTGGCGCATACACATTACAATCCCAGTAAATCAAGTCCAAGGGAACTTATTAATTTCATGTTTGAGATAGTACCAAGAAGAATGGTAATTGCCATCCTTTCGGGTCTTCCCTATAGCACATGCTAACATTGAACGTTAATAAAGCAGTAATACAATGGAAACATTAACCAGTTGATGATATAGCCTTGAATGGAGTGTAATGGAGTGATATGACTCTTGTAGCTGACTCCAATTAGTTGGGTCTTATGATTATGATCATAATTAATAGGATCGCCTGGATATTTCTGCATCTGATTATTGATAGCGTTTGATGAACACTAAATGATTAGTATTTAAAATTACGAAAAGGAATTTTTATAAATAATTCTTATACAATTATGTCACATCACCAAATTTAGTATGTCACATTCTTCACAAGGAAACTATTTATTGAATGTAGAGTTTTTTCAAAGTAATTGGATAGTGCCCATTTTATTGTTTCTTCAAGCAGACATCTATGATCTGCAAAATTTTTATATTGATTTTTTTCATAATTTGTCCAGGCAATAAGGCATGAAGCTTTCACACACATGGATGGCCAGAAAGAATTTGTGCAGATTGATCAGAATGATTTGTTTCCATTTCTTCTTGTTAATATTGGTTCTGGAGTTAGCATTATCAAGGTATTGCCTACCTCTAATATTGTACTGTGCATGCTTTTTCTGCAAAGCATGAACACCTAATTTGTAGCTCCATTAGGTGGATGGTGAAGGAAAATTTGAGCGGGTTAGTGGGACAAATGTAGGCGGTGGTACTTATTGGGGATTAGGGAGGTTGTTGACAAAGTGCAAAAGGTTTGTGTTTTCTGTTGATATCTAGATTTACCATGTCAAAGTTGTTTAAAATTTCCAGAAGACTTACTACTGCTACTGCACAGTTTTGATGAGTTGTTAGAGTTGAGCCAACGAGGAGATAGTAGCAATGTTGACATGCTCGTTGGAGATATTTATGGTGGGATGGACTATTCTAAGGTATTGGTATTTCTTCGATTGTTTTCACTTTTTGTTCCCTATATTATGAAACTAGAAATTTCCTTTCGATCCATGTATTGTGATCTAATAAGAGAAAATCATGCCTCTTTTTAAGGTGTCATAATTCATAGTTTTTTTCTTCTTGTCATGCTTTAACTAGCATGGTTCAATTGTTTTAGATTGGGCTTTCAGCATCAACAATAGCTTCTAGCTTTGGGAAAACGATTTCAGACACCAAGGAACTGTCTGACTATAGACCTGAAGATATCTCTCTCTCTCTTTTGCGGATGATTTCTTATAACATTGGGCAGGTTTGTTTCCTGAATTATTATTTGTCAAAAGTAAGTTGCTATAAACAAGTACTTACCGGTTAAATTGGACATACTTTGATTGCTCTTTCATTTATCATCTGCATGGTGTTACAGCAATGTAACGCTTGCCTCAAGATATATTTTTAAATTGTTATATATTTCTTTCAATGGACCAGTATTTGCCAAGTTTTAGGTTCTTAGGTGTTACCGATACCTACTTTATGTTGAGCCCCACGTTTATAAACCTCATGTGCTTGTGGAGTGTAGCAATCAGAATGTTTATTTGAATGAAATATCCATCAGAATATTTAACAAGGAAACTTTCTTTTGTTGTTAGTTTCCTACTTACTGTCAACTATTCTGAAGTTTCAAGTAGCTTTTCATATTAAGAAATAAGAAGCTTGCTTCATACATGGGTTTCATTTATTTTATTACTTTATTTGGTAATGTTAACATAGATTTATCAGCAATTAACTGAGTTTGGAGGTTGAGGTATGTGATGTCAAGTGCCAACTGCCAACTGCCAACTGCTTCCTTCTGTGTCTACTATATATGCTAATCCTGCATTTTTTTATAAAAAAATTGGTCGACTTCTTTTTTAAGATGTGCTTTTCTTATGCACCATGGATGGTTGTGGCAAGATACTTCATCTTTTATTTCACATGAAAGATCTGCTATCAACCTGAATGTCAGCTGTAAATAAAAGCTTATTGCTGCTGTTGCTGGTTTTCTAGATCTCATATCTGAATGCACTCCGTTATGGGCTGAAAAAGATATTTTTCGGAGGATTCTTCATTCGTGGTCATGCATACACAATGGACACGATTTCTTTTGCTGTTAATTTCTGGTAATAATCACCAAACTGTCTCTATTATATTTTGTTATCTTTGCACCATTGTATCCTTTTTCTTTCATCTATCGGATGTGAAACTGGATTAAAGAAACTGCAAACTACTGAATTAAATTTTGTAACTTGATTTCCCATTGCTTGTAGTTTTTATAGCATCTTTGCTGGTCCTCCTTGTCCCCAGGTCAAAAGGACAAGCACAAGCTATGTTTCTACGCCATGAAGGCTTTTTGGGAGCTCTTGGTGCATTTATGAGCTATGAAAAACATGGACTTGATTACCTCAGAGCACATCAGTTAGTAGAAAGGTTTCCTATGGGGGCTCCTTATGTTGGTGGGAAAATTCATGGTCCACCCCTTGGCAATCTAAATGAAAAGGCAAGAATGTTATTCATCTTGTGCAGATTGTAGGCTATTTGTTCAATTCTTTTGCTCAAGGAGCATTTTGGGTAAGGCAATCATACTCACTGGATGCTGATTTCAGATTTCATGGATGGAGAAGTTTGTGCAGAAAGGTACTCAGATTACTGCTCCTGTGCCTACAGCTGCACCTAGAACTACTGGTTTGGGTGGCTTTGACCGACCTTTATCCAGGGGCGATATCTTGCGTTCAGATGCAAGTGCTGCATTGAGCATAGGTGTACTTCATTTTGTTCCTACACTCGAGGTGTTTCCTTTATTGGAGGACCCTAAGACGTAAGTCATAACAAACTCTTTTAAATTCTGTGGAAAATCAGCAGCATTTCATGATGTAAAATTGTATGATATATGATATATACTGAATTGAACCTTTTCTTTCCTGAGAAAATAACAAATTTTATATTTTCTGTATGAATTATAGTTATTATCATCATTTGAGCTCCCAATTCAAATCATTCCTTGTAGTTTTGTTTTTGGATGGGTGACCTTATGCAGTATGTGTACTTTTTAATTACTTGGAAGATATAATGTTGCATTTTGTAACTAAAGGAGAATTATTATACCTTAAATATAGGAATTGGACAAAACACCTAATGACTGTATAGACCAATGAGGAACTAAAATTATCTTCAACGCCCCCGCATATTGTAATGAACTCTCTCTCACCCCTGGGGCAATGATGCAATGGTTAGACCCTCCAACGGATAACTAAGGGATCTAAGATTCGAATCTCAGCTATGACGCACTGCAGGGGATTTTTCCTCCGGTGAGAAGCGGGTCTAAGAATGTTGGTCGTCTGGATGAGTCTCCATTAGAGCTTCTCGATTTACCCTAGTAGTTGGTGGGAAACTTTTATACACATCAATTTGGATTTTGTATACATTTGATTAGGATATTGGTCCCCTTCCCTTTCTCTCAATTCGTGTGTTTTCTAAAGAGCATCAAACTGAGGCCTGTCGGAGCATCTGCTGTAGCTTTGTAAATCCTACAATCAGAGCTGGGGTCATTATGTTCATTTGTGTATATTACCTCATTGCTTGTAAATTTGGTGGGTTTTCTGCTCTTAAGCACCTTAACTAGTCAACTGTGGATATAATAGATGAGCATTTCTTGTATCTTTACTAAGCAAAAGTGTGTTTTTGGGTAGTGTTGCTTTTATTGTATCACTACCTAAAAATTTAGTATTGTCTACTGTGTCTTTGACATGCTGGAGCCGTTTTACTTACATGATTTATCTTTATCTCGTTTATGGATTTGGTCCAATTTTTTTTGAAAGCTCTCTTTGATTTTATTTATGATTTATGATGATCTCCTTATTCAGGTATGAACCAAACACTATTGATCTAACAGATCCTGGCGAACTTGAGTAAGTTAACCTAAGTTACTTGATTTTCTTGTTCATGCTGCTTTTGGAAGATCATTCTTTATTGTACATGGGTACTTTTATGCAAGTTTGTCCTACTGTAGGTACTGGTTAACTGTGTTATCAGAGCATTTACCTGACCTTGTTGATAAGGTATATGATGCACAATATTTTTTCTTTTTATGAAGTTATGTATTCTACCTCTTCATGTTAAAAAGGAAACTATTTTGGTGTAATTTTTTTTTCTGTGTGTGTGTGGTCTGAACTAATTTGCTGGAGGGTACCTCAATATTATGGTTTAAGTGTACATGATTTATCAGTCTAATTTCAGACATTTTTATTTAACTTGCTTCTCTGTCAGTAAATTCACCCTATTGCCACTTTAAATGTCTATAAGATCAGGGACTATATTATATTTCATTATTACACTCACTAGTTATGTACTTGAAGTCCCATAGCCAACTTCAGCAGTTATGATTGACAAAGTACAATTATTATTACTTTTTTATTTTATGCAATACCATGAAACATTTGCCTTTTTTTTAACTCTCGGAAGTCAAATCTTCATTTTGGTAACCATCTTGTCTGTAATATTCAAGAAATAAGGAACTTTGATAAGTCTAACAAATAGATAATCACATGTAAGCCGTGATTTCTTGAAAAGATCTTACTAATTGTATTTTGACAATGATTTCATAATTTCATTACAATAAACAATTTTAGTTGACAACAAAATAAGGGGCATATATGTATAATAAGATTCATGTGTACGAACAAGCAGATAAAATGATATTAGTGCATGGACAATGGGTTTGACAAATGTATATTCCTGATGTTTTAATGTGGTGATGATTGGGAGACTACAGTCCAGAATTATTTTGACCTGGAGAGACAGAATTTGAGATTACCTTTAGAGAACAACTTGCTAAATATTCTACTCCAATCCCAAAATGTTAGTTGTGCAATTTTAATGCTTATATATTTTTTTTCTTTTATTCAATTGATGGTGTATGGAAAGTAAGTTTTTTTTTTATAACCATACTGGAGATTTAGAGCAGTAATTCAAATTTAGAAGGATGCAAACTCATTTTGGTAATTTAAGGCATGGACTTATTACTAATCAGGTTGATGTGCTTGTAGGCAGTTGCAAGTGAAGGGGGGACAGATGATGCTAAAAGAAGAGGAGATGCATTTGCTCATGCATTCTCTGCTCACTTGGCAAGGTAACACAGTCATTTCTTCCAGAGTATGTTTGTACAGTTTTGTTTGATTGTTCCTTTTAGGATCCTATCTATGGTGTTTTTTTGGGAAACATATTTTGTTTGATGAATATTTAATGTATGATCTTATAATTGCCTAAGGGCAAACATACCCTGCTCAACACTTTTGCTTGCCAACTTGTAAGTAGACTATATTCTCATACCGTGTAGAAGCTAGGGATGGTCCAATCAAACACAAAATATCAAAGTTGTTTTCAACTTGCTGGACAGATGAGATTCTGTAATGTTTTGTTCCTATGTAATAAACTATTGGAATTTGTATGCTGGATGATGCAACACCAAAGTGAATCCAAAGACACAGATATTTGATACCATATGTTGCAGCACATGGATAGACAAATAAATGATCTCATACAGTGAATATAACCTTATGAAGAGTAAATACAAAGAAATGATTGACATGGTGGTAATCGAGTCTCTGTTTAAGACTACAATATAAATAAAACTAAAAATATTCAAGGATGGAAATAATCCTATATTCCTATGTCTATAAGAACTCAACCAAATTAGCAAATAAACCAAATTGCATGATCTGGCAATTGAAAGACATACTGAAATCTATAGATTGAACTTAAGAATAAGTAAACTTGACTTTGCCGATGAGGCAGGTTCTTGTTGAGGCCTTCCAGTCGAGCTTGATCATGGCGATGCTTAACAGTCTTTGATTATAGTTGCTATCATCTTTTCTATTTGATGACTGAAGTTCCTGTTAGGCTTGGCCAATCTTTTTGATCTCATTGTCACACTTGGCATTATGGCAACGAATGCAACCAAAGATGCCTTGGCAATTGAAAGGACATACTGAAATTTACAGATTTCACTCAAGAGTTAGCAAGCTTAGGCAGTGAATTAGGCACTCAAGAAAGCCTTCCTGTCACCCCATTTAATTGTGATGCCATCTTGTGAGTCTCTGTTTGTTAGCAAATGTTCATGTGTTATCATTCTTGCTTATTACAATTGTTAGAACATACAATAATCTATTGACATTCAATATGCTATAACTTCATGATTTACACATCAAATGATTACTCTTTTTTATCATCATTTTTCTAGATAAAGTCATGTTAGATCAGCCAAAAATAATGAGAGAATGACCTTGATGTGTATTGTCTTTTCCATGTCAAAATCAAAGCATATATATATGAATCGTGGAATCTCAATCTCATTGTCATACTTTTTGTTGGAAGTGTACCTTGAAGCAACTTGCTATGTACAGCTTGTATCCCATTATCTCAGTTTTCATACCTCATTAATTTAACTTTTGCATCAATACCCCTTATATATTCTGTGGCACTTTAGGCAATACTCTTTTGTGCTTTTTTTGTTAGTCCAAAGTCAAATCACAATTTGCTCTGTATTATCATTCACTATCGTTATATGATTTCTATTAATAGGTTGATGGAAGAGCCTGCTGCTTATGGGAAGTTTGGCTTGGCCAATCTTTTGGAGCTCAGGGAAGAATGCTTGAGGGAGTTCCAGTTTATGGATGCTTATATTACAATTAAACAGAGGTTGGTTTGAATTGTTAAAATCACCAAATTAGTAGTTCGGAGATTTGATTATCACAAATTATTAGTTGATCTTTAAGTATTGACAAGTAATGGTAATTATAAAATAAAACAATATCATAAATTAATATACAACAAAAATATAGATTAACAATAGAATAAGATGCAAGAATGTGTTTTTTTTTTAATTTTTTTTTTGATAAATGGCAATTAAACTAAACATGAAACCAACTATATGTTATGTTTTTGTCTTTTTGATGCCCAATGATATACATAGATTTATGAGAAAAAATTAATTAATGCTAAAAAATTTAAATTAACTAACAAATTAAACAAACGTAATTTTCAAAAGAGAAAAATGTGACTATACCAAGATGTGAGCATAGTTTGATGCCAACTTATCGTGACAACCAAGGTTTACAAGAAAGGATGACATCGAAGTGATTGGTGGTGAACATAAGAACCAAGGTGATGGTGGCACTGGAAGATACTAGAAGGGATTTTGTGACAGGGGTTCTGAATGGATTGATGTTGGACGTGGCAAATGAATGGATGGATTGCACGCTGATAAAAAAGAAAGAATTATCAAATTGAATAGGAATTTGAGTCTGACACCAATTGATGCAACATCAAATTGAACCCTCAAAATACATATAAGATTGAAATGGATTTGTTGAAGCATGGGGATAGCTATCGGGCATAGATAAAAGATAAACCTCACAAAGATTAAAGCTGGAATTTTTTATTAATCGAAAGCTTATCAATACGTAGACACACTGCCACTTTGATAGGCTATAGTCTAAATAAACTGGGAAATAACAAACAATTTGGTAAATGAATTAATTCCCAATAATTGACTACCTAAAAAACTAATTACCAAACAATTCAAACTATACCAAACAATTCAAAAATTCAAAATTTAAAATTTGAATTCATTCATGATCTGTATTATCAAGTCTGCCACTAAGGACCTTCTGGATCTCCATCAAAATTAGTCATTCATATCCCTACTTGTAGCGTGTTTGTAGCTTCTAGATGCACTTATATATTGTAAGTCATTCATCTGCACTAGAAATTTTTTTGTCTTGCATAATTGTTGCAATTTGCTTGTGCACTTATTATAATCTCATATTGTTATTAG
This sequence comes from Zingiber officinale, assembly GCF_018446385.1. NCBI lineage: Eukaryota > Viridiplantae > Streptophyta > Magnoliopsida > Zingiberales > Zingiberaceae > Zingiber > Zingiber officinale. The sequence continues at coordinate 85,525,797 of NC_055996.1, forward strand.
ATGGTTATTTTTGTTGGTTTAATATTTTCCATGAATTCTTTGGCTACATTTGTAGATTATCTAGATGCCACGTTTTTACCCTTTCATTTTTGGTTAATAATGAAATCACTGTATTCTAAAATTTGTTTGTTCTTTTCAATATTGTGTTAAAAAGTCTTTGTGCTTTTTTGTTGGAGGATCAGTATTTGCTTATTCTTTGATTTTTTTTTCTCCCTAGGGAAAATGAGGCTTCTCTTGCTGTTTTACCTGACCTTCTTATGGAACTTGACAGTATGAATGAGGTATATGAAATGCTCTTTTCTTCCCACAGACAAAATCATTTAAACACGATGAAATTGGATAAAGATAGTGTAGGAATAAAATTGCTTTTTGTTAAATTTCTCCTCACCTTATGGTTTTGAGCAATGTTTAAAATCTCAACTCGTGCCTAGATTTCGGTCCAAACCAGAGCGATACAGTTTCAATATCGTATCACAGTTTCAGTATTTTTTTATTTATATATAGTAATTATTAGATAAATATGTTTATTGTGTATAATTTTAAAATAACTATATATTGATTTTATATAAGTTCTCAATTATTGAATAACTTAATATTGTTAGAAAAAATAATTAAATATAGTTTTCTTTAAAGAAATTGATCTATCAATAACTTGAATTAAAATTGATACATCATAATATGTTACCTTATTAATACCAAAAGGAATGATGTGAATTAGATGGAAGCATTGGTTCTTCTTAGATCAACTCATAGTTATCCAACGCCCAGATTAAATAATCATCCCATGACATGCAATATTGATATTGATTTCTCCACATGTCTATCAGCGTGTCTCGATTCATCACTAGAAGTTGGATTTGAAATGACACCACTAAAATTAGAATGGGTAGAGGCACAGGATAAGGATAAACATACGCCCCCAAGCTTTAGTACGATGGATCACCATATGATGCATCAAAGTTATAATAAGAAGGTTGAGAGTATGATGAACTTCTACCAGAATCAATCTCATCTAAACACTCCCTCATATTTTGATAATTATAAGCTTTCTTTTGTTTGTCACCCTATCAATGTTGATATTGAATAGTTCTAGCTCCATGATTATAATCTTGAATTGCATGTGTGTAATCTGTCTCACATCTCCATGGCTCTAGTGCTGGAGTAGGAGGAACATAATTTTTACTACTAGATGCATCACCATGCCATCAGTTAGTACTTGCATTGCTATTTACATCATTATCATTATTTCGAACTTCTCGTCAGACTACAGTGTTAGAAGGTGATGATGTTTCATCATTGTCATCATGTTCTTGCTCATTAATTGCATCGAGTGGATTTTCACTAATTCTCAATTGACCCCTTCGTGTAAAAGTAGGAGGTTTACCTTTTTCTTTCTTTTTAGTAAAAATTGCAAGAGCTTTGTCTTTGTTTTTGCCTTTATCTATAGAATTTGGTTGGGTTTGGGGTTGAGATGTTTGAGAAAGTCTAGATTGAGATCCAGAAAATCGAAATTCTTGATTAAAAGCTTCATCATAATCTTCTTCCTCACCGATATCTCCTCTAGCTTGTATTTTTTCTATTTGTTGAGTAAGAAATTTAGATGGTCGTGGTGGGTCTACTGCTTCATCAAGTAATGGATTCTTAGCCTCAACAACGCTCTACCAATCCATCATTAGATCATTCTCAAGTTGGACAAATCCAATATCAAATGGGTCTACATCACCAGACTTGTTCTTCCTTCTTTCTGTTATTGCTCTTAGTTAAAGATACATATTATAATGAACGTAGACCATATTCTCCAAGCAATGATAAGAAAGATGATTTCGTACTTTTGTATGAATGAGGGAGAAAGTTGACAAATTTCTTTCACAACTATTTGAAGACGTCTAGCAGAGAATTCATACCATCTTTTTCAAATTTGGAGCCGATCCTCCAATTATAACCACAAGATAAATGAGAACAAAATTAAAATAATAGTTATATTTATTGACAATAATTAGTAATAATTTTTACTATATTTACCTGTATTTATATCTGCATGACACTGCAATAGGATCACTAGAAGAATCATATGCCTCTTGAAATAATCAACTTTCATTAATAGTCACAACAATTGATTCTCTATTTGTTTGTAGTCTTGATATTATATTTCCGAGGGTCACTAATAAATTATCATTTGTATCAAGATTATAACGGTATCGATATGCCGGATTGTGATAATAACCTATAATAATTAAACTTATATAATTATTAATAACAATATTAAAAATTCTTTATCATTAAAAAATACATACTTGCCAAATGAATATATTTTCCCATTTGGTTGTCATATCTTGTAGTGATTATATCAATGTAATCTTGATACTTGGTTGGCGATTGTAGACGTCTTTTACTTTCCGCTTTTGCATCATGAATTAGGCGGTAAACATTGCCCCATTTGCAGCTTCTTGTCCATATCAACTTTATGTAGAACAACGTACAAGGGTTCTACTGCTATAAGAATATCTGCGATATAGTTCCGAAATTTAACCGATATAACAATCTTTTGCACCTTACCTTTGGTCGTGTTAGAATATCAAGAGACTTCCCAATCCTCGGAAGAGAACATGACCTTGATACGCTTTTTTTTTCGATTCAACGATTTTAACAGGAGAAAATGAGTGACAGACGTAGTCGCTCTTGGTCGTAGAATCTCCCTATCAATAAATTTCCTCATTAATCCATGAACCCAATGATAAGTATAGAGGAATTTTGTTAAAGATTGATATTTTTTTCACTATCTTCTTCACTATATCGAGTGTACTAATATCTGCCATTATCAAATCGATACAGTGTGCTACACATAATGCCCAAAATAATGTTTGATAGTTTTTCTCCAATAACTCTCCTGTTCTCTTAAAGTTGGCACTATTATCTATAATCATCAACACTATATCTTCTGCACCTATCTCTTGAACTATACTATCCATTAAATGATATGTGTAGGGTGTATCATGATAGTCTGTAGTTGCATCAATATATTTACGAAATATCACTTTTCTATTACAGCATAGTAGAAAGTTGATAATGCTCATCCATGTAGGTCTGTCCGGTAATCACACATCAATGTAACCGCATATAAGCTTCATTGCTTCTTGCATGATATGATCCAAGTCTTGATCTCCTCCACTTGTTCATCTAAATGTGGACCGATGATTTCATATGCAATTTGAATACTAGGACTATATTTTTGGATGTTGGATACCATACTACGGTAATATGGGTTGTTTGTTGCATTTGGGGGAATATGATTAAAATGTAAAATTTAGCAATACTTTGACATTGATTTCTTCTTTTTTATATGCGCATTATCAATCCTAGTCTATTTGCTAGCTTGGTCTTAGAATGTCAATGGACCAATATCAGCAATATCAACTGCACGTTTTCGTCCCATAAGGAATAAAAATGACCGATACCTTGTGTTGAAGTAATATGAATACTTGCACTTATTCCCAATGTTGTTGCAGTTTGAGCCACTTCCACTAGCACCAGTTGAGCCACTTCTATGTTGCATATTTTGTTCATATTTATATTGAGTTCGAGAGGCACTTAGAGCTGCTAAAAGATCTTCGTCATTTGAAATTTCACCATGACCTTCAAATTCATCATAGATTGGTTCTTTAGAGCTTCGGCTATCAACAAGTTCATGTTGTTGTTTATGCTTTAATGCTTTTTAGCCATCAAGTTCCTCTTTTATTGCATTACGAACTTCGTGAGAAACTTTTGGACAATTAGAAACATCCGGATATCCACCAACAAGATGTTTTATGCGTGTGACCCCACCGCCATGTCCAATCATATCGCAATGCAAACATTGCCAATGGAATCGATTCTCTAATCAACGTGCGTGTCTCCAAGCTCGATCATAAGATTATTCTTTTGCTGTCAATATTATGTATTATAAAAAATTAAGAATAATACACATTTCTGGGTAATCATTTATAACGTCAAGAATGTCGTTATCATTGTAAACTTACAAATTAAGTATATAAAGAGCAACTTCAAAGCGATCTTCTATAACACATTTTTATAAAGTAAACTTAAAACAATCTCCTAAGAATATTAATTCAACTTTCTCAATTTAGAATGATCAAAAGTGCACAAGATTATAAGTGTTTTATTAGGAATCATAAACTTAACTACATATCTTTTAAGACTTCTGAAATAAAGAACAACTAATATTTCCTAGGCAGATTAGGTAGAGATATTCTAAGACAAAAATATATGTTTCATATGTTTAGGAAGCAAAAATCTTAAAAGTAAAAAACTAAATATGTTAATATTGGATCCAAAGTTCAAATTGATTCTAAAACAAAAAAAAAGTTTACTATCTATAATAGTATATAAATTAACACAAAGATGCTACTTTATATATAATAATTATATAAATTAACTCTTTATTCATTTAATTAATTATTAATTTAAATAATATATATTTAAAATAGTAAAAAAATATCAGAATATCAATTAAACAAACACAATAAAATAAATACAAAATTATCATAATATAAATATGATTTATTAGAATTTTTTATAATTTTTAAAAAAAATTTAAAACAGTAAAAAAAATTTCAGAATATCAATTAATAAAATTTTTTATTATTTTTTCAATTTTAAATATATTTTATTGGGATAATTTAATTAGGATTTATGAAAGCCTATTCGGAATATCACATTTAAGTTGGGAATGAATTAATTAAATCATAGGTTTAATTTTCGATCGTAACAGGAATAGGAACGATATCGCGTGAGCCTGACAACGCTGGAGGAGTCCTGTGATGCCTCCGGCGGCGCCTGCGACACCTCCAGGACACAGTACTTTTTCTAAGAGTGGTTGGATGAGTCTGGGACGCCTTCGAGACACGTTGGGCTTTTGCAAAATGTGGTCGGAGGCTCCTCCGGAACGCTTGTGACGCTTCCAACGGCGCTAGAAACATCCCGCGACATCTTCATGACCTAGTACGCCTCCGGGATGCCTCCGCTTGCTTTTAACTCAAATTGAAATCATACTCGTTCGGAGAGTGATTCTTGTTCTTGCTGCCGTCTCCCCGTCGCTTGCTACTGCCTCTCTGCTACTCGCTCGCAGTTGCCTTTGTCGTTGCCTCCCTACTTTATATAACATTTTTTTATTAATCGATCGACAGTCTATCACGATTCCTTCTGTCACGCGACACACATACTCGATTCCTTTTGTCACGTGATGCACGCTATTGTCACACATGCGGTGTCGGTTTTGCTCCCCGTGTTAGAACGATAAACACCGTCCGTGCCACCCGGTACGGAACGGTATTTCAATCCCTCGCTTTGAGACAAGTCTCTTGCAAAAAATTGCTTATCACCAACTGATTTGTGTCCTCGTTGCTTTGATGACACTGTTTCATACTTTTTATGAATTGCATTACCTAATGCCTCTAAAGATTCTAAAGTAGTACTCAACACTCTTGAGTATCTTTATTGTAAACTTGTATGTAATGTGATTGTCTTATTTGTATAATTCTAATATTTAAATGAGGTATTTATAATGTGAAGGGGAGCCTTGGCTCAACTGTAAAGTTGTTGTCATATGACCTTGAAGTTATGGGTTTGGGTCATGGAAATAGTCTCTTGTAAAAATGCAAGATAAGGTTGTCTACAATAGACCCAATGTGGTCTAACTCTTTCCCGGGACCCCACATTATTGGGAGCTTTGTGCAGTGGCTGTCCTTTTTTATTTATAATGTTTCAAAAATAAAAATCTCTCTATTCTCCTCCATCCAGGTTGCCACCTCTTGCCTTCTACACCCATATCAATGCCAAAGCCAGATCCAGAATTAGACTCTTGCTTGTCGTCATCTAACCTCCTCTACACAATGGACACGGAAATCATAGCCATGAGATCTGTGGGCGCTTGATGGTGCACTATTGATCTCTCATACTCTTCAACAAAATCACCAAATTAACCAGCTTCAACGCTGGGTTCAAGCAACTCCTTGCCCACCTGACTGCCTGTTCTCCTTCACCACTAAATACTAACAGCTCCTCTTCTCTCCTTTTTCCTATTTATAATTGTCCATTTCTGCATCCGGATCCTTAACAGCTCCATGATGGTTTATCAGTCAATCTGCTTCTTTAGTGATGATCTATGTCTAGCTTCTGCTGAGTTCTAAAGAAGTTGGAATCTTGGCAAAGGCTTAACATTGGGAATGAGGTTTAAAATACTGATTCTAGTAATGAATTTAATGGTTAACAGTCGACTGGTTTTCAATGCTAATTGGTGCACTTGTAGGTACGAGCTAGTCCAGTTTACCTATATTTTATTTTTTGTGGTGTGTTTGTGGTGGGAGTGAAAAGATTGAATACTATCATCATGTTAGGATACCAGCTATGTGGACTTAATTTATTATTCTGCTTTTCTCACAGTGCACTTCTTGACTTTGGCGTTTGTACTACAATGATTTTGTACCTAGGTGTATATTTGTTGACTGGCTACTTCGTTGTAAATTTGATTTACAATGTCACTTGACCTTTACCATGTACAATTATTACTGGGACATGATTTTCTTTTGAGATTTCTTGTAAGAAAGCTCCTGTGAAAGGAACAACATTTTTAAATGTTTCATGGATACAATTATAAGAGATAAAGGTTGTTAGTCACTTGGTGGATTAACAATCACTACCTGTGTTATATTGAACTGACAAGTTGGATATTTTTCCCTTGCTGTTTACTAGGAAGATAGATTGCTTGCTCTTATAGAAGGTGTTCTTGCTGCAAATATCTTTGATTGGGGATCTCGTGCATGTGTTGACCTTTATCACAAGGGAACAATTATTGAAATATATAGGATGAGCCGCAAAAAGATGCAACGTCCATGGCGGGTATTTCACACTTTTCTGTCAAGCTATGAATTTATTTCACATCCAATTGAACTTTAAACAGAATTGTTCTTCCTTCAGGTGGATGACTTCGATATTTTCAAGAAAAGAATGCTTGGTTCTGGGGATGAGAAACCCAATCCATACAAAAGAGCATTGCTCTTTGTTGATAACTCTGGTGCTGATATTGTTCTCGGGATGCTTCCATTAGCACGAGAACTTCTCCGACGTGGGACTGAGGTAAGTTAGAAGTATATCTACATAAGAAAAAGTTTTGCATGTCTATGTGCTTATTGCAGTTTATTTACTAATATTAGCATCTCTTAGTTATTTCGTTTCTATTTTTTCTATTAGTATTTTTACAAATATCCGGGATTTTTTTTACTTTCTTTAGTAAGGCACTGCTGCGATGGTGTATTTGGGTTTCTTTTCAATACCCAAAACAGGCTAGCACATCAGTGACAAGAACACTAAGTTTGTTTTTTTACTTGTGAAAATTTTCAGATTTTTCAATTTCTGTACTTATTTTGTAGAAAATAATTGTTAGAACAATATAAAAACTGATCTATTGAAACTGAAAACAGAGTCAAAATTGTGAGAATTTTCATTAGATTATCTTTTTCTGTATTTTGTAATTATTATAATTACAATAATACCTGAAATTGAAAAGGCTATTTTGATGATTAGTCAAATCTACTTGATAAAATTAACAAAATTATTTCTACATTATAAAACATCCAAATAGACGTTTTGCTATAAGTCAATAAACTCAGAGTCAGCGGTCCCCCTAGAACCGGTCCCAAGGATATGGAGGGAGGTAAATGCAGGTACACATAGCAGAGACGTTAACCCCAGGCCGTAACACCCCGAGGATCGAACTTTGGACCTCTCGGCCATAAGACCATGCACCTCCAACTGTGCTACGCCCTAGGGATGTAGGTGATAAGTCAATAAACTCATAATCTACGTACATATTATCACGTAGATATTTATTTTCATCTTCTATGACAATTCACCAGTCTCAAACTATGGTAAGTCAAACATGTCTTTTTAGTTAATATTCCAATCATCATTGGTAGCCAAACGCTTGAGGAATGCATGAGGATAATTTTATAAAAATTCTCATAATTTGATTTTCTATTTTAAGTTTCAGCAGACAGATTTTTATTTTTTTAAAAAATTATTTCAACAAGCTGAGAATAGAAATTAAAAAATTTAAATTTTTTTACCAATTTTGCACGAGTCATGCCAAACAAAGAGCTGAATTGACAGACGACTGTATACTACAGGTGCCCTGAAGTACAAGAAATTTTTTCTGCAGAGTTATCTAAACTTTAATTCAAGAAGTTCTATGCTGAATTTTGTGTCGTAACTAGTCATTTGCTAGAGGCATGGGTTCTTTTCTTGCAATCGAAGAACAAAACATTAGCAAACATTTCACGTGACAATTTATTCTCCTCTCCAGGTTGTTCTGGTTGCAAATTCCTTGCCCGCTTTAAATGATATTACTGCGAATGAACTTCCTGAGATTGTGGCTGAAGCTGCAAAGGTTGGTGTTAACTAGATGGGCATATCTATCATTAGCCACTTCCTTATCAAACTGATATGTTGTTGGGTTTCCCTCTCTTGTTCACCATTTCCAGAAGAATGGAGAAAAAATGACATTTCTTATTTATTTTTTAACATGAACAATATTGTCAAAAACTCTACAGCATTGTGATACCATTAGAAGAGCTGCAGAAGCTGGAGGGTTGCTAGTGGATGCGATGGTAAGCATACAAGAAAAAGGATTGAAGAACCAATCTCCTTCAGTTTCACTAATGATTGCTGAGAATGGATGTGGAAGCCCTTGCATTGACTTACGACAAGTCAGCTCAGAGCTTGCAGCTGATGCAAAAGATGCAGACTTGGTGTGGAATTGAATATTTATATTGAATGCTATGTCAGCATATCTTGTTTCCTAGAAAGACTATATCTAATGAGCTCATTTGTTTGGTTTAATTGCTTTGCAGGTAATTCTAGAAGGCATGGGCCGAGCAATCCATACTAATTTGAATGCTCGTTTCAAATGTGATGCACTGAAGGTATCTGTTAGAGTTAACTTTGGATTTTTTCCATTCTTAGTTGCTTTTTCTGTTTAAGAAGACAGAAAAGTAATACATGTCAAACTAGGGAATCAACTAAGAGTGCCTGATTTTTTTAATCTAAGACAACTAGATAACATCATTAGTCACTTGGCAATAGATTGAGCGAGATTGAGTTGTTGTCAATATGAAAATTAATGGTTCTACTATTGGAAATTGGTTTTCATAACCAATTGGTCGAATAGGAATATAGATGGCTATTTCATGAGTAGACCACTATAAATCGATTTATGTTGCTCGTTGTTTGTCCATGCATGCGAGATTGATTAGTCTCCTCTTGCCACATTAGCCATCAGATGCGACCTTTGGGTCTGTGCCGAACAATGCTCAGATTTGTATTTATCCTTAATTAAATCAATTAAAATTAAAGGAATTTAAAAAAAAAAAGCACACACCCCTAAATTAATGTCATTTCATCCCTTGAAAGAAGCCCTTTGTCCCTTTGTCCCTTTGTCCCTTCCAAAGCAGACCTTAATCTTCTTGTTTAAAACACTCAATTCTCTATTTGCAATCTTTTCTTGAGTTCTCTTTCTCTCTTCTCTAGAGGGATCTAAGGCATGAAGTTTAGAGTGTTCCTATTTTGAGTCGAAAGATAATTGCCAATTAACCGTAAGCACCTAAGGTGCAAGGCAATATTATCTTAAAGAGAGGTTCCAACCCTTGTCTTGACTTTAATACTCTTATCCGAATATGTAATTCTACCCGAAAGATTGCGTCGACATCTTAACCCGAAAGACTATGTCAATATCGTGAAGGGGTAATTTGACAACTGAGGATATTAAATCAATGACAACTGCACCTAGTGGTCCGCATATCATATTCAAAGAGGTGGTGATTAATAAATTGTGACCCACATCATCATACCAACACTGATTGGTTTGAGCCACTAATTGATGATCTAAGCAACCAGATCCTAACCTATTGGATCACTTCGATAATTATTCTCGAGCATTTATTTACATGTAGTGGCAATCATTTGATGAGCCTTTAAGGTTGTCTGAGAACCACTAGCTAGAGTCGGATTTCTTTCCATTCTCTTGAATGCCTTCCTTAATCTTAGCTATATGTCAAATACAAGCACTATTTAGAAGCAGACTTTATATGTATGCTTGTCTTATTTCAGCTTGCAATGGTGAAGAATCAGAGACTGGCTGAAAAGGTTTTAATGGGAATATATATGACTGCATTTGTCGATTTGAGCCTAGAAATGAATCTGTTGCATCTACTGAAACTGATTCTTGGGATAACTAACAACTGGTACGTTGATTATATTCTGCCAAAACAATTATTGTGATTCAATTATGCATCTATCTTTAGTATAATTCATAAGTACAGAAATATGAGAACCATTTCCAGCTAATGCTCTAAATGGTATATCACTCATGTTTATAAACTGTCTAAAAGACAGCTTTCACTATCCTTCATATAAGTTGATCAAGATTTGTGATCGTTCCTCTTTTCGTTGGCTGTCTATAGGTGAATTACAGAAAGGTAAACCGAACTTTTTCTGAAATTGGAGGCTAAATGATCTTCACAGAAAGGTGAGGCCTCATTTTTCTTTTTCGTCTTTACATTGTAAAACCATTTGTCATTGCTCACATTTATCATCCTGGTGAGATCATTTTTGTTACAAAACTTATTCGCTAGCATGATTTCTTACATGTTCCTTAATTATTATTTTTTTAAATGTAGAGTTTCTACTATTTATCAAAATCCGAAGTTGCTCAACTCCTCTGGCTGCTAACCACTTCATGAAAATTGCACGTAAGAGTGTTATGTTGGCTGTCAATCTAGTGTAAGGTGATGATTGTGGTATTTCAACAAGTGATTATTCTTGAGATGGATATTTTTCAACTATCTTTGGAATTGACAGAATATGAGCTATCGTTGTATATACATATGGATTGATAAATGGTATAAAATGGAGCTTTATTTATGGGGTTTTCTTTTTTCTTGCTTTTTATTAATGGCTACTTTCATTAATGGTTTTGCTCATCATCATTATTATTTTACCTTTTAGTCAATGGTCACAAAAATTCAGTATAATTATGATATTCGTTTATCTTTATATCAGCCATTTAAATTTTTACATGTAAAATATTTCAAGATTTAATAAATCTTTTCGTGTTTTCCATTGCTTGCCATGAAGACTTTCCATATGCATGAGAATGGGTGTTATAACATTCATCATCTTATTAAAAAGTGTAAGTCTTATGTCACATGCATTAGATATTAACACATTCAATTTTTTTTACATTCGTTTTAATATTAATTTTTATTATATGTGGGTCTCGTTGTTCATTCATCTTTATTCTTATTATATACTAAATAAAGATAATTTCAATTGTATTTACATCAATAATAATATTATTTACATAAAATTAAAATATATTTATTTAAAATTAAAATAAATAATAATATTAATATATTTAAGTAAATTAAAATATTATTATAAATTTGAAAGGAAGGAGTACAACATATGCAAAAATTACACATGTATAAATTTAAAATACAATATTTTTAAAAATTGTTATTATATTGTGACCAAATATATTCAACTAAATCTGCACGAATTAAAATAGCTATTAACTAATCGTTATATGAATTTACTAGCCGAGTAGTCGTTGTAGATCTACTAGTCATTTTTATTCCATCGGAAGAAAAAATAGAGATGAAAGATATGATGTTTCAGGTTCTGCGCAGGGCTTGATATTTCAGGCCCTGTGCAAGGCCTTGTCGGTTGCGCAAGGCCTGAGGAATTGTCGATGACAACTTTTTATATATATATAAACAAATACTTTGAACTCGTTCAAAATCACGTTGGCATTAACATCATGTCACATTGGTTTTAACACCAATATATGGGTTATAACATTCTAATAATATACCAATGTGGATGTATGTTAAAAATGAAAGAGTTTTGCAAAAATAGAGGGTAAAAAAATTTCTCACAACTTTATTCATGAATAAATTTAAATTATTTATAAGTTAATACATAATTTACTCACTAATCCATTAACTCATTAATTATAATCTATAACTCTTTAATATTAATATTAACTTATTAATTCATCATCCATTAACAACTAATTGCATAATATGAGTATTAATCCATTAATTTCTCATCCACTAACTACTAATTTTATTTACAAATTAATCTATTAAC